>NW_010259589.1:0-1664 GCF_000690775.1 Eurypyga helias
GTTAAAACTCTCTCTCCCTTTTTTATATTTTTGCCCATAATCATCAGTGGAGCCAAAGTATGTCTGTAGCTGATGGCATCACTAGTAGTTCTTTGTGCCTTTGTGTAGCGCCTCTGGGATGCTCGGTTAGGTGCTGCCAAATCCAGCAGCAGCCGTGGCTCCACGTCCCCAGCTTCAGCCAGCAGCGAGGCTGAGTGTGTAACCCCAGGAAGCACACCCCCCCCAGATGGGTAGGTAGATAAATTATACACTGCCCCTTTCATATTTTCCCACATTTGCAGCTTCCCAAACCACATTAATCCCCCCCTTTTCCCCAGCTTTGTTTTGTTCCCCCTCCAAACATCCCATGTAAGTCTCGTACAATCCCAAAATGCTCTTCCCCTGCATCCCATAATGTGCCCTCCACCCCTAGGCAGTCACCCCGTCAGCCCCGGAGGTGATCTGGAGAGCCACCTCCGCTGACCATCGTGACGGATGACGACAGGGCCCCCAGGGACAGACAGGTCAGGGGCTCGCTGGCACCGCGGAGGTTCCTGGGGTTCCTCCACCTCTTGTTGTCCCTTTGCTCCTTTGTTCGTGAACAGCCTTTAATCACATAACCTTATGTTATCCCATGGGGTGGTGGGCCTGTGTCCCAGCCCTGTGGGATGCTCCGGTGGGAATGGAGGGGAAGCCTTGTCTGCATCCACCAGCCCCAAGGGATGCACCCATGAAGGATGATCTGCAAGAGCCACCCCACAGAAGCCCACCGACAGGACTCCTTGCACCCCCACAAGCGTGCTTTCCACCCTTTCTTTCTGCAACAAAGCCACGTCTGATCCCTCCCTCTCCATGACGGAAGCAGTTTGGGAACTAGACAGGGAAGACCAGAGAAGTCAAGTCGCGCCCTGCACCAAGGAGTCACCCACTATCACTTGCTGCTTCCTCCTGGAGTCCTGCATGGCTCGGGTCAGCCCAGAGCGGGATTGGAAGCACACCCACCTCCTTCCTCAGCCTCCAGGACAGCGAACCTGTTCCGTCCTTGCAATCCCTCAGGTGGAGCAGGAGCATCCCTTGATGCCAAGTCACCAGCTTCCAGCCCTTGCCGTCCTTACAGTTTCCACTTACCATGTACTGATTGTGCCTGTCACCCCACCGCAGCCGAGGTCCAGGGATCTTGAAGTGTAGGGTCCGAGAAGATCCTGTTTGTCCCCTTCTCACGTTCTCAGATGCTGCTTAGCCTGCTGACTTCCGCCTAGGACTCCCCCACTTAACACAGGTCTCCAACAACACACCTCCAGCAGGAAAGACCACCCTCGTGGAAAGACCCCCAGGCACTCCCGGCAGCCTGCGACTCGCAGGGCTTCACCCACCGCCCAGAACTCCGTCTGGGTCCAAGTCTCTGCGCCGGCTGGGACAGCTGCTCCAACCGAGATCTTCAGTGCTCAGAAGCACTGAAACGCTTCCTGAAGTCAAGGAAAATTACCTCCACGGTTCTCACATCCACCAAGACAGCTAGCACGCCACAGAAGGCGGCCAGGTTGGGCCGAAGAGCAGTGGAGAACTCCAAGGTGCTCCAAAAGCTCAAGCGACACCCGCTGCAGGGGTGCCTCACCTGCTGCAGACGTGTTGAAGGAACGGGACAGAAAAGCATGGACTGAGCAGTTTTATTCAGCTAGGTAGTA
>NW_010259589.1:1693-12689 GCF_000690775.1 Eurypyga helias
GGGACAGTCTGCTCAGGAAAACTGGACATGAGGAAAGGAGCAGGTTGAGGAACGTGCAATGGAGCTCGTAGGTACAACACAGGAGGAATCCCAAGCTGCAGAGGGGTAATTAAGATCAATGCAGGAAGAACGGGAGGGTGGAGGGAAGGTTTTTAAGATGCATATTGTTTCGTCTCTCACCATCCTATCCTGATTTGACTGCCAATTGATTAAATTGATTTTTCTTCCCAAGTCGAGTCTGTTTTGCCTGTCACGACAGAGTGAGCCATCCCTCCCTGTCCTTGTCTCAATCCACAAACCACTCCTGGCATTGTGTCCCCCACATCTCACCGGGAAGGGGCGCGAGCGAGCAGCCGCCTGCTCTTCAGTTGCCAGTCGGGTCTAAACCTCAACAGACACCCACCCGAACGTTCTGCCCAAAAACTTGTGCAAAACAGTACTGTACTCGCCAGTGTTTTTTCCCCTCTTGGACAGGAAGAGATTTTAGCACCTGCCGAACCAGGTTCGTGAGATCTCCTTGAGTCCATCATCTATCCCCCACAAAAGAATGGCGTCACATTCTCCCAATCTGGGAATTCGGTTTCACCAAGAGCCCCTGTAGCATGCACACTCACTGCCTGGATACGCCCTGGAATGATGAACAGCAATACTTAAGCTCTAACAACTCCACTTACCTGTTTTAGCTACTTGCATTTATCTTACACCAGGTGACGAAGCTATTCTCTCCCTTATTTTGGCATAATCTCATTTAACCTGGCTCATTAGGCAAAGGGGTTTGTAACGCTTTTTAAATGAATAATCACATTACCCTCACTGGGAGAACAAAATGTCACATAATTATGCTATGTGATAGGTCAAACTGGTTTTCAGATTAAGGTGCTAAAACCCACGTAAGCACGCACACGAAGGGAACGGGGCAACCACCAAAGTGCAAGAACATGCCCCGTCAGGATAGTCAGGTTTCTGGTGCAAGCTACCGTCACCGCAGGGCTCAGTGACACTAAGACACGACCTACCTCAGCACTATTCATCTCGCAATTCCGACAACCCGATTTTTCTGCTGTCACAACTAGCATGAACGTATCAAAATGGATTTTGGGGAAGGAGGCAGCAAGAAGCGTTGGCTTATAAGATGATTCATGACTTTTCTGGAGCAACTTGAGCACTATCCCAGGCTTTTCTAGGCTTCATGTTTCTTTCTTTGTCCCAGGTGCCTTTGCTTAACCTTCAGTAGTCTGCACTGCCAAAGGAAGTTTTGGAAATAAGAAACAACAGCTCTGTTCCACGTATTACAAATCATGTTTTTCAAGTTAACACACACAGCACAAGCAGTTTTAACAAGCACAGTTTATATACATAGTCAAGCATCAAAATATATCAGTTCCAAGGCCTTATTTAGGTACTGTTGCCTCCTCCACTGTTCTTTCCAGAAGCTCCTGCTTTCTGCAGCCGGCTCGCACTCGGTTGCCGAGGCATCCTCTGGGCAGATCCTTCCCGGCTGCTCCTTTCTGCTAGAACCTGGGTCCCGCTGACAGCAGAAGTGGTTTTATTTCTCCCTGAATAAACAAACACGTACATTAATTTTCAAGTCCCAGCCCTACACGTTACCCACACAGCACCTAAGCCGCAAACCTTCAGAAATCATGCAAAAGGCAAAATTGTATTAGATGTCGCAAATGTATCCAGCATCCAACACAGAAAGCAAATTTGTGAATTCAGCTCAACAGGTATTAGGGCCACAAAGTCAAAACAAGTTGCAACAGGAGCATTCTTAATTTTCATCAGGTTTAATCTACAAAGTAACCAGCCACTTTGCTCTTTAAACCCTTGCTTTCACTTGGCACAGGAACACCAGCACTGCAAACAGCACTTCAAGAAAAACATGAAGCGCATCTAACACCTCAAGGTTGGGATAAGTGAAGCAATGTGTCAGTCCCCAACAGTTTCTGAAGCACGCAGCCATTATCAGATCAGAAACCCTTCTCTTCGTGTCCCTTCTGTGACATGATGAGCAAGTTTGGATTTCTTAGCATTTTCTGGGGTTTCCAGGAGCTCAGACTCCTACACAGGACCTACTCACAGATCTTCTTACTGCGTTCAGAAGATGAGTTATCCTTCTGTAGGCACAGCTGACCAACTGCAAAATGCAATGTAACAGCAGAGAGAAGCAATGGGTAGAAAGGGAGAAGTTGAGGGAGGGAAGGGACACGCAGCCTGCGGTGCTGGATTCAGCCAGAGGAGAGTGTGACAGATGGTGTGCTGCAAACGAGTGACAGGAGGGGATAAATGTGGGAGACTGACTTTTCCTGGCTCTGGAGTGAACTACTTCAGATGAGACGTAGTACTCGCATTAGGAAAGATAATAGAAACATGAGGCAAAAGGGTCACAACTTCTACTGAAGATAGCAACCTCGAAGCAGCATCAAAAAATTAACAGCAGCAAGGAGGAAACAAAAGACGTGAATAGAGTGAGCTGTAGTTACCTACATGCCATTAAACTCAGGAGTGACATTTTAGCAATCATTATCAGAGCAAGGTCCAGAATACCAACAGCTACTCCACACATTGCAGTCTCCATGGGCTTGAACTGGAAAACATCATCGTGGCTCACTTGGGCTATGGACAGTGCACAGACTGGAGATAGGTCTGTTCTACTCACCAAACCGTCCCGTCTCCTTGGAGCCGCTGCCTGAGAACAGGACCCACGTCAATACAAGTTAACACCTTGCAGCATCAGAAAGACTACCTGAGAACTTCCAAATAAGAGAGTATGTGGCTCCTTTGTGTCTGTAAAATTTGACAGACTAGGGTGGCAAATGAAACACGTTCACTTATCCCAGCCAAGTCAGGTGATCTTGAAAAAGTCTGCTATTGTAACCCACGCTAGTGATCTGCCAGCAGTCGTCAGCCCAAGCCAGCCAACCAGCCTCGCAGTCTTTCACTGTAGCTCAAGCGCTTTAAGCAGCTTCACTAATGCAAGTCTTGTCCGTGAAAACAAACAAATTGCACAAAGGCAATACATGATCTCACAGCATTTGAGAGAAAAATCGGCAGGAACAGAATATCACACTTCACCGTGATGCTTTTAGCAATCCAGGGCATCTCTGTAGGTGAATGTCCCCCCTTTCTCACACTTATCTATCCGGTAAGAGTGCAGATGCTCAACCTGTGTACAACTCTAACCACGTGCACACAGAAAACAACTGCACCATTAACGCTGTGGGGAGTAAGGCCATTGGCCTGACCTAGCTGAAATGACTAAGGGAGAAAGAATCACTTTATTGAAGAGAAGCTGTGCTCAGACAAAGCACATGCCCTTCATCCTCTTAGCCTCAAAGGCACAGTAAAATAACATAAAACACAACTATATTTTTGGAAGCATCCTATCTAGACCCACGAACCAGTCAGGAACAGCTCATGAAGCGTGCAAGGACGAGCATGGTTTGTGCACTTCCGCCAGCTGAAACACTCTCAGAGATAAACAGGCTGAATTAACACGAAGCACAAAAGACCCTGAACAAACACAAGCTCTCTGTCATTCAAGTACTACAGACTAACAGGCAGATTCCACCGATACTTCCCTTGGTGACATACTATGTCCTTACGCTGGATGAGTGTGGCTGTCATAAAACAACGGCAGCCCAGATTGTTACAGATGCAAGAGTCAAGCCAAAAAAGCCTAATCAAATACTTCCTTCCCCAAAGAAGATTCCAAAGGCAGCAGCTATGTGTTTATCTCCTCGAAAGCCAGGCAAAGTTTGAGAAGAATGGTCTATGTATGCCAGCAGTAGCAGAAGTGTGCCCAGGACCTGGCTGCTAGCTCACCCCATTCATAAACAGCAGTGCTCCCTGTGATCAGGCTGCTCACTGGACACATTAATGCTGATCATCTCTAACAAAATCCAAAGCCAAAAGGCTACGGCCACCTCTAGGACAGGGCCATCACCAGATCCTGAGGCAGGAGTCTGCAGGGTGGCACAGGGCAAGAAGAAAAAGCCTTACGTAGCAGAGGAAGAAAGAAGCACCTTCTCGTGTCAAAGAGAAGGCAAGTGAAGATTGATCAAATTTAGGAAAGGAACACCAACCCCAAATATGATTTCAGAAGTGGAAATCGAAAGCTCTTCTTTTCAGTCTCCTCTCTACTCAACGTACTGCTTTCCCCAGGGAATCCTTTCTTGCCTCTGAGCAGTAAGAGGAACCACAGATTTTCCTCATGCTGGTAAATACATAAATAAATAATTGCTATTGGCACCTTTATTTGTAACACAGCCAGCGATATCAGGGCTGCAGCAACCTCAAAATATCTTGAGAAATATCTGGTAAGAGCAGAAGTCTTATTTGCAATCACTATGTGTTACCTAGGGGACTAAAGACACACCTTCTGCCCAATCACCGGACTGCATACAGTGATGGGACTCACTTCAAATCTCATCACCTCCTGACCATGGGAAAAAAAAAAATCTCAGACACAGCTACACTTCACTCTCAGTGAAGTCCCAGTATGTGACTGTGGCTTGTTACACTCAATCATTTGCCAGACTGCCAGGTTTGCCCTGCAGAGTCTTGCTCGCACCCCTAAATAAGCATCACAAGTAGTCCTCTTCTGCAACACAAACTGGCAGGTTATCAGGTCTCCAAAGCTGCTGCCATATCCCTAACAACTAACAGACTCACTGGGCCCTTTCCATAGTCAAAACATCACCCCTGCTAAAGCAGCCTCCCCGAGAAGACAAAGTAAAGCAGAGCAGTAAGACTGGCAAAATATGTCTCAACAAACCCAGCTGAATTGCTTTGAAACAGAAGAAGAGGAAAAAATAAGATGGTTTTCAAATGCACTTTCCAAAAACTAAGACCTTAAGTACACACTGAGCATTATTTAAGCATGTTTTCTCTTACAAGCACTCAACTGAAGAGAAGGATTTGGATACAGAAGAGAACACAAAGTAAGTGGAGACCTACACAGGCCCACGATCGCCTGCACAGAACTTACACCTTCCTCTCTTCTCCCGCAAGGCGGTTTCTTCAGAACCGGTTAGGGATTCAACTGCATTACTACATACCACCAAAAAAGCAAGCTTTACACTAACGAAGCCCAGATCCTATTCAAGATACTGACAAGCCTCCTTCGGTGCTCAGTTTATAAGAAGCCTCTAAATGAGATGTCTGAAGGTGGGTTACAGAGCAATTCCCCCCCTCCGAGCAGAGGTCTGGCATCAGTCTGACCCATCTGACAGTCCTTTCCAAGGCCACTTTCTGAAGTCACACTTCATTCTCATCTACGTGATGGATGGATTCTCTCTTACCCTGCTATCCGTTACCTCGGGAGGCTGCCAGCGTAACCACCCATGAGGGGTCTCATTTACCGAAGGTTTTCATTCATCTCTCCTACACTTGTGAGCGCCGGCTCCCTTCAAGGCTGCTCAGCAGCCACAGGAGCTCCTCTTCCACTTAGTGACCAACGTGGAACGAAGCTGCCTTTTCCCTGCAAATCCTCCTGTGTTCCTGGTTGGTCCTCATCTTACCAGTTTTCACCACCACACCTGGGAGTCTCATTTCCTCCCCTTCACCTGCACACAGATTACAGAAAGACAAGACCGAGAAGAGGGCCCTCATTTTCCCCAGAAAGCTCTCTTCAGCCTATAAGGTTTTCTGAGCTTTTCTCTGGTTGTTTGAGGGGAAAGAACGAATTCGTTGTCACGCACAAACTCACTTTGCCACAAAGCCACTCCTGACAGGCCTGGCATTTATAGCATTCCTCTAAATCCCTTTTCTTTCTGTCAGGTTTTGCCTCGCAGAGCGTAAAAAAAAAAAAAAAAACACTTGAAAATCAGCCTGAAAAGATATACTAAAAAAATTAACCCAGTGTTGGGCTCAAATACTCTGCAGGGAGGAAGCCTCACTGCCTCAGGTAAACCTGCAAACCTTCTGCAGGGAAAGCATGACAGGAGAGACACCTGCACTGGCCAGAGATCACCAGCCCCCCCGCTACCTGCTCACGTCGACAGCGCTGCCAACGCCACCGGAGTCCTGCGTTGAGCCATCAAAGCCTGTGCCTATCAAATAATACATTTTTTCCCCCTTAAAAAGTTTACTCAGTTGTAGGAAGTCCTTCCCAAAAAAAGCAGTAGTGCAGGTTCCATCACAGCATCCAATACAGCTTTTTCAGCATTCCAAAGGGAAAGATGCAATAAAATGACAAATGTCTTTGACTTCAGTTTTCAAAGCACATTACCCAAAGCAAACGTATTTTCACGGGAACAAGGAACCCACCTATTCTTTTGGGACTAGGCCCATGCCAGATTTTGAGCATTCCAGACTAGACTTTATGCAAGTTATTCCTGGGATAAGGAAAACGAAGTAAAAGTTGTTTGCTGTTTCTGCTGAAGCAGAAAAGACTGTTTCCCTACCCAGCATCTGCGTTTCGGGAGCATCAGAATTTGTTACAACCTCCTGGAAGAGGAAAGGAGCTGGAACATTTAACCAAGGGACCTTCATGCATCCCAGAAAGCACAGCACAGCTGACAAGTTTTTTAATCAGTTGCAAAACAAAAAGCCTGGAAATAATATGTAAGAAAATGACATATCTAACTACATTAAGGTAAACTATGCACATAGTCTGAGCAAGGTAAACTATTCACATAGTCTAAGCAAAACCAAACACCACTGTCCTAACAGGCATGTATACCTCCTCCTCCCATGCACAAAAAGAAACCACCCAGATATCCTTCCTCTTGAAAGCAGATCTTTCCTTCCCAAATGAACAACTGCTGAGAAACCATTTGAAATGCAGCTTGCAGGAAGTTGTATCTAGCTAAATATGCCAGACGGACACTCCAATACCCAAACACAGTAATTCTGAGTCAGCTATCATGAATACAGTTACCAGCAAAAACATTCATGCAAAAAATCAGTTATTTTCTACGGGAAAAGACAAAATAAAGTCATTTATATTAGACTACCTGTTGCTTTAACTGTAAAAACGCTGAAATAATTACCAGGGGCACACTCCCTCCCCTCCACCGATAGCGCTGTTCATAAATGTTCTAGAGTGTCTTTTTTTAGCTACTTAAAAAAAAAAAAAAACAACCTCTCCGCACCACAATGGGCTGAGAAGCCTGTAGCTGATATCTCACTGTTACTGGTAAAACTCAGTAACAGAGCATCTTGGCTAATCTTCAGTGAGACCTGGATTACTTCAGCCACTTGTCTGTCTTCTGACGAAGGAGGAAGCACGGGACAAAGAGCAGATACGCAGACACTGTGCAAAGCAGCTTGGCAAGCTTATACAGGACTGTTCTTTGTATTAGCGCAAGGAGCTCTGGCTTTATCAGCAGACACAAGTCCCAGCTACACAGAGGAGGCATCTCCCTTCTCCAAATGGCTGGTCCTGCATGGAAGCCGCACTTAAACCGAAGCAGCATCTTCCAACACAAGATGGCAGGGCCAACAGCAGATACAGCTTTGGATCCCCTTCCCCACAGCAGCTCCTAAAGGGAAAGGAGGCAAGGCAAGCCAAACGCTCCTGCAGAACAGACCCAGGCCAGAGGACAACCGCAGACACCCCATTAACACTTACCCAACTCCTGAACGGCAGACTTGGACTGTGCACAGAACTAGACAGCTCAGTGAATGAGGAGTGATTCCTCCTCCTCTTCAATTTGAGCTAGTTGGTTGTTTCCTCAGTAAGGAGAGAAAATTACTCTGGCGAAGATATGCTGACTTTAATGGGATCTTTATTTCAGCAACATGCTTTCCCCCAATGACTACAGTGAAACAAGCTCCTGTCTTGAGCTACAGGTAGGCTGAATTAGGATTTGAGCTAAGGTGGTCCAGTAAAACACAGACAAGGCTGGCACTGACCGCCCAGTTCTGCTTTAGGTCATCCCTCAATTCAAGGAAATTGGTAATCTCTCTGGACACCTGTTTATTTTCATGACCTTCAGCCTGGACTCCTACACATCTTCCTGAGACGCTCCAAGCCCATCACTCCAAGTGTCTACACGGCACTGCGGAGTCAGATATAAGCTAGCCAAAATTTGCATAAAGCTGCAATTAAAGCTGCAGAAGCTTGCTCACTTGCACTCGATACCCATCTTAGGTCAGGCTGGGCCCTGAGCCGTCCATCCAAGAGTCTACAGAAACATATCCTCACAAGGAGAGCTGGATAAAACACGTCCTCTTCTCAATGTTAATGAGATCTTACCGGTACTCAGTATACTCACAGAGATGAGGATGCAGGACTAAGGTTGTGATAAGGCAACACTGAGCCTAAGTTCTGCTCAAAGAGTTTTCTGAGAGAGTTAAGCTTTTCAGTGGTGATTTTATTCACAAAAGAACTGGCTGCTGTTCAACATCAGTGGGTGCTGGGTGACAAAGTCACCTGGGCTGACAGAAACTAAAAAGAGAAGTTTCCATTCACAGTGAGATTACAGCTCTAATATAACACAAGCTTCCAGAACACAGAAAAAACCCAACACAGATGGGAAGACCAAACCTTTTGGCAAGGCGTGCAATTGCTCTCCATCAGAATTTGGTCAAGACTGAGAGAGAAAAGGCCAAAGTGCCCCTCAGGATCACTACTGAGTGATGCAAGGAAAGCAAGTCCAAGTTCAGCATTTTAGGTTTTACCATGTCTGCAGTGAAACTGGCTTGATGGGCTCCTGTCTTTAATCTGTGTATGACCGGTGATCTCAGTGCATCAACGAGGCATGAAGACCTATTTCAGCCTTGTGAAATAAAACTGATGTGAAGTAAACCAGCAACAAGGGACACTGAAGGGCAAACTAATGCTGTGAACATTTACCATGAGCAGTGCAGAGCTAGCACCATCCTTCCCTGAACTTCACTACACCCTCGGTTCCGAGGGCTTGTCCCAGTGCACTTTAGGACATCAGCATGCAATTTGAAAAGGAACTATAGAGCAGAAAGTCTGGCTGGAGACCCTAGGACTGCAATCTGACTGGAGCACCATCTTGGACCAGGAGATGCTCTGCTAAAGATGCAAAATGAGCATCCTGGACTGATGCAGGCACAACGAAATTAAGCTCCCAAGACAGATACTAGCTCCTGGAAACTCACAGCTTCTCTAAGGTGCTTGCAGCACCTCAAGATGGTAGAGGCAATAGTTAAGGGCATATCAACTCTTCCTTAGGGTTTCTGGCTTTTCCTCTTGAGAAATTTAATGCTGATTAACAAACAAGCTGCCATCTGACCATTTCAAACCTGAGCCAGCCTACTACTTGCCAGAACTAGCCCATGGCAGTGGTCCAATGTCAGAAAAAAAAAAAGAAAAATGTTTTTAAAGGCAGTACCACACAAACAGCAAACATAAGAATTACTCCAGATTAACAGACAGACAGGAACAAAAACCTTACCAAAGTTCCTTCATAGTTTGAGTGGCTCATCACACCTGAAGCACCAACAGAGAAGGTGAAGAGAGAGCAAAATTTAACAGCATCTTTTGTTCAAAATCGCTGACCTTTAGAGATGTGTCCTCTCAACATGGTACCTAAATAGCACTCTGCTTCTTACTTTTAATAGAAAAGTGTTGTACCTCTCTCATTTTGCTCAGGAAGGAGTCATCAGCTGGGTATCTTCTTTTCCCCCTGTGCATCTTTAGAGTCACTTCTCAATCACACGTAAGGCTGTTCTATTTACTGCAACCAGCTTCTCTGCAGGAAATTCTTAATTAAGAGCATCTCTTGAGAAAGGGGAACCTGTTCACAATGAAGTCCATGGAGGCCTAGACACTTTATCCACACACTCCAATTCCCATCTGAGCTTCCTTGGAGTCTCTGTACAGCTACCTTCAGCTGCTCAGTGAAGTGATTCTCACCCATTTATCACATGGAAACCCACGCCAGAAGCAGCGGGGTTCACTACTGTAAAGGTGCCTCAAATCGTGGCATAATCGACCTTAGACTAAAACCGGCTGCATACAGTTGGTCAAACAAACCTTGCCTTTTCACTTTCTATAGGACTTCCCACCAAACTTGCAAGCATA
Source organism: Eurypyga helias (assembly GCF_000690775.1). Lineage (NCBI taxonomy): Eukaryota > Metazoa > Chordata > Aves > Eurypygiformes > Eurypygidae > Eurypyga > Eurypyga helias. The sequence goes on from NW_010259589.1 coordinate 11,697, forward strand.
GCCGTGAGAATGAACACCCCCTACCACCAAGGCAGCTCCAGCAGTGAGGCTGGACTAGGCAGCAGTACACTATCACGACAGCGAAACCTTACTTATCGCCCCACTCCAGTTACCTATGCCAACAAAGCTTTTCCTTCTTGCCCCATTCTGTGTTCCCAGCAGTTCTCGCTAACAGTTACTTTTCAAGTTTTGCCTCAAAATTCATCATGGGTCAAGACAGACCCATCAGCTACAACGGAGTTTTCACCCTGGAAGAGAGAGAGGAGGGAGACCAGGCCACGGCAATACCATCTGACTGGACCTCAGCCATTCCTACACTCCCGCTGACGGAACAAGTGCTCCCACGTTACTGGTACGGCAGCGCTGCAAGCATCCAGCAAGCCGAGCTTTCGGCATATAATTTTGGTTTTGATAACCACAGCCAACGATCACAAAACCTTGCAGTTTCGGCCACTGCACCCTTCCACTGTATTTTTGAGCAGAAGAGAAATGAGAGCCTTTCCACAGTGAATTCAAGTTTTGTGACAGCAGACTTATTTTCGTTACCTCTTTTTAAACCTTCTGGAATTAAGCCACAGAGGTTGCAAGCCACCAGCCAAAAGTCACTTCAGGAAGTTCAAGAAGTAAAAGTTTTATTCGATACCGTTTGGAAAAAAAAAATAGTTATATATTATATAAGGCAGAGCATCAGGGCTACGTCTGTTACCGTCTATCGAGATGAGAACAATACTGAAAGTGAATCCCGCTCAACAGAAGCCGATGCCAAAGGGCATCCCGTCTCACGGTCCCACCTGAACAGCACCGCGAGCCCCCGGCCGAGCGGCAGAAGCCACCGCACCCCAGAGGGAGAGAGCGGGGGCAGCACCGCAGCGCCCCGGTTTTGGGGCTCCTGACGTGCCAGAACCTCCACGTGCCTTTGGGTCAGACACACGCGAAGCAGCACTATGCAACGTTGTGTATTAAGGGGTTTTTTTGGTAAAAAGGGCAGAGCCG
>NW_010259590.1:0-31601 GCF_000690775.1 Eurypyga helias
GGGATGGTGGGAGGGTAGGGGTGGGGAAGGAATTTCCCAGCAATTGATTTCTTGCAAAAAAATTGACCCCTAATAAGAATGGACAGGAGAGTGTGTGCATATGGGCAATAGCATTAAGTATCTTTGTACAAAACGCTTTCAGCACTTGAACAGGTGCTAGAATATTCTATCTTTAGTGTAGTTTCTTTGACTCTGAGAAATATGGGTACTGGAGTCTATATGGGTGTACTTGACTATCTAGGGGACACTCCCCCACCTTCCTACAGAATCAACAGTGTGTTCAATTGTAACTGTGAGACTACCAAATCTGCCCAGAGTGACCGAATTCTCCAAGACTGTCTAGGAAATAGATGTGGGTTTGTCACGCATACTGTGCTGGAGTGGCATGGGCACCTCTGATGTGTAGTAAATTTTGTGAAGTGCTGTTGAGAAGATGCCATGTATTCAGAGAGATTTGCAAGCAAGCTGCAGAGCACCTGGGAGAGAAGCCAAATAACCAACAGGTATCATTTAAAAAATCCTATATGGGATTTAAGGCCCACTGCCAAACTCAAGGGGACAACACATACATCAGCTCCCTGCAGTCATTGAAGTAGAGCTGGACTTGTTCTGCCTGGCTCAGTCTTGCTTTCCTCTCCAGAAACTTCTTGTCCAGGTTTTCCCAGCATTCATCCACATCTGTGAGTCTCTCCATGATGTTTTCTTTGACTTGAGGGTATATGCGGCTGAGGTGCCAAGCCTCCCCCCGAATCCGTTCCAGCTCTTTCATGATGGCTCCTAGATCTCTCTGGAACAGAGACAGAATGAACTGTAAGACCAAGTCACTACTTACATCTATCAAAAGCAGACTTCAAAGATGGTGCATATATTTTCTAGCTGCACAAGACTGGAAATATGGCCATCAAGACTTTTCGTCTCAGTTTCCTCCTATTGCCTTTTACCATTCATCATCAGACATCAAAGAAACTTCTTTAGATGTGACACACTGATTATTTTGATAAGTGTGGAGCTGAGGTCTCCTGCAGTTCAGATGACACCTCTTCAATAACAACAACAACAACCTGGAATAGATTTTAAAAGAGCTCATTCTAAGAAGCGAAAGCATTAATAACATAATGTCACAATGTTAGAAATAGGAGGAAAAGACCTCCTTCTGTGAAGCATAAAGAATATTTCAGTGTGCAATAAATGTATCTTTTGTTGGTGTTGTGGTTTAACCCCAGGCAGCAGCTAAGCACTACACAGCTGCTAGCTCACCTTCCCCCTTCCTCAGAGAGATAGGAGAGAGAACTGGATGAAAAAGGTAAGAAAACTCATGGGTGAAGATAAGGACAGTTTAAAAATTGAAAATAAATGGAATAAAATAATGATATCACTACTACTGATAATAATATGCAATGAAAAGGAAAACAACAAAAAATACAACGATTCACCACCTGCCAACTGACACCCAAACAGTTCCTGAGCGGTGATTTCCCCTGGCTAACTCCTGCCAGCTTATATACTGAGCATGAAATATCTATTTGGTCAGTTTGGGTCATCTGTCCTGACTGTGTCTCCTCCCAGCTTCTTGTAGACAAGAAGGGAGTAGAGGGGCAGTATGAGAAACTGAATATGTAGTAGGCTTAATGTAAACATTGCTTAGCAACAACTAAAACATCAGTGTTATCGACATTCTTCTCAGCACAAATCCAAAGCATAGCCTCATACGAGCTACTATGAAGAAAATTAACTCTATGTCAGCCAAAACCAGCACAGTTGGCCTGCAAGCAAGAAACTTCAGAAGATTTCAAATCAAGCATCGGTCTACTTTTCTTTTTTTTGCTATCTAGGCTTTTCTTCCACTGCTTCATGACAGATCCCCTTACCTCTACTCCCTCAAGCTGGCTGAGAAGTGTCTGTACACCTGGAAGATCATATCCATAATCTTCTATATCCACTACTGCCTCTTTCTCCTGCATCCAGCCCTTTACTTCATCCACATCATGATCGTACTGGTGAACTTGCCGGGCTGCTTGTAGGTTCTGGAATAGACAAACAATTTAATGGTAATCATACATATCATGTCAGCAGCACAAAAAGGGGCAACCCTGATATGTCCTAATGCAGTACAGGCTGAGCAAGAGTGGGAGTGAAACACTTTCTCAATTAAGTCACCTGAAAGTGAGGTGTTCAAGGAACCTAATTTTCACAAGTTCTCTTTGTCAATGGAAGGAAACAGATGTCTCCAAAGAGCAATTTATTCCTCCGTAAGATGAATGATCAAGATGGAGAGCATGAATTGCCCTCTAAAGGTAGATCTTTCAACACCAGAAAGTGTCCTAAAAACTTGCTTGGAATAGAGGCCTACACTGCAAACACTGAAAATAAGTCAACTTAAGTGAAAATTAGGTTTTCTGAAATGAGAGGATTAAAAAGTTTTCTAATTCTATTTTACATTCAAACTATATATTAACAATCGTCACGCATTTACTGCTGCTAACATAAAATGATGGGCTTGAGCAACTTCATATGCAAAATAGGCATGTAACGGTATTGAAAAAAGACTTGGGGACACCTGACATTTTAGGTTCTCCTTAAAGCAAACAAAAACTTTGAATTCAGTGTGTCCTCTCTGCTTTTCCAAACATATCTGTGACTGCAGTTTCACAAGGGGAAGTGAGATGATTTAACAGCTAACTGCTGCCAAAATGTAGGAGTTCTGGCTCTATGTCCTCTATCACCTTCTCTCTCTGACTAACTCAGCGAAATACATGAGGAGTTTTCATCTTGTTTAATAAGCTGAAGTAGTTGAATAAAGAGTCCAGTGAGTGCCAGAGGCAGACTCCTGTTAGTGGTGGTAAACCATTAGATTGGCCTAGTTTTTCAAGAAACCAGAGCTAGCAGTGAATCAAGGAAAACAGAAGTACTCTAGGCTGATAAATATCTTTCAATTATAAGCCTTGCCAGGAACAGTAGAGTAAGCAGTGGCTATAAGGGGAAATCGATCAAGAAAGAATAGAACAGAATATACCCGTTGCTCTTATAAACTGTGTGTTTCAACGTGAGCAATGCACTAATTTGGGAAAGGAAGGACATGGGAAATGTCTACATTCTCTAGAATTCAGTGCCCCAGTTTTTCATGTATTTCCTACCTCTGTCCTTGCCTGGATGGCATGGCATAGTATCTCCCACATCTCATTGATTTGTTTTGTTCTCTTCTGGATAATGTCCATCTTGCTGTGCTCCTCCTTCTCTAGTTTAGAAGCTAACTCATTTAAGGAGACAACTTTGGAATGTCCCAGAGGTTTCACCTCATTTACAAAATCTTTAAACTTTTTCTCTAGCACCTGTAGGATAAATGAGGACACAGAATTAGATGTAAGAATTCTACCTACCTCTGTGGGAGAAAGGCAAAAGGAATCACTTTCTCTGTGCTGTATAAAACAAAAGCTGTGCATTGCAGTCTACAAGCGCAAATCACACGATCAACCCAGATCTGATCTGGCACCAGAAGGCAGCATCTATTTTCTTGATCATTTAACATCTTGTCACAGAGAAAAATCACCCACATCCTGACAAACAGATGTTGCCCAGATCAAAAGCCAAGAAACATAACCTGTTAGGCAGTCCACATATGCAGCAGTTGTTGAGGACTGGACACTATGAATTATACCTCTTTGCACTGTGTGCCCCGAGGAGAAACTTATCCTTGAGATCAGTAGCTAGAGGTGTGAACGTTGCGTCCCACTGTTTTGCACTGAAATTGTTACAAGACCATTGTCCTGGTCATGTCAAACTTTTTAGGCCATGTCAAATTTATAATCAGTGCCAGCAGTGAAGTGTGCCGACCTCATCTTATCCCAAGAAAAAAATAACTTTCTGATGCACCGACTTTTTCCATTGGAGGAATGGAAATGGTAACATGCTTCACTGTCAGCAGCTACACAAGAATTTCAGCAAATATATTCCTGCTTTACCACACAATACACACAATACCTTTTATTTTCTTTTACCTCAACATCATCTAAGTCCTGCCCATAGTCATCGGACTCTGCTACAGACTGTTTACTGGAAAGCCATGCATCGACCAGCTGAAATTCTCTTTCAAACTGATAGAGCTGGAATTGTTCTTGCAGGCGTTTTCTCTGGGTCTCAGCCTTCTGTAGGAGAGACTGATAGTCTGCTAGGATCCCCTGGAGCTTTGAAAGTATGGCTGGACTGCAAAGAACAAGAATCAGAAGGTATGTTTTTGTTTTACTGTTCTTTTTGAACATTGTCTTTTCTAACAGGTTGAATTTGCAACACCTTCAAGAACACAGAAAAAAACAGATAACATCAGGGAGTGAGTTATGCCAAGCCGTTAAAACCAGCTAGTTCAAGGAAAACTGAAGTATCTCATATGAATGGCTGTTCTTTTCGAGTCCTCCTCCCCAGATAAGAAAGCAGTGCAAAACACTGAACTGTTAAGAATGTCCATTTCCTTTCCCCAGCACAGTGTTTTTTGACTCTTTATGGTAAATAACTAGATGACAGTTCTTGGGAACAGACAATGGACAAAGAAGCTGATCGGGACTAATTGGACTGTTGTTAAAAAAGAACAGACATGAAAACATTAAAACAATCATCAAGACTTCCCAGGGCATAATGTGTGTGGTGGTGGTGAAGGAGGGATTGATGTCCCCAGATGTCACATTTCTCAACGAGCTATTAAACAGCTACAGAAGGTTGAACTTTCCCATATTTGCCTTCTGTAAGGATTTCTGTTAGGCCTGGAGCAGAAGCTTGTTTTCACTTTCCTACCTCTCTGGGCTGTCCTTGTTTATTAAGCTGGCACCTGTCTCCTGTACTTTCTCAATCCGGGGCCTGAAACCATCCATGTCCAGCTTGGTAGCTTCAAGTTTACGAAGTAAAGCTTGTGTGGATTCTTCATTCTTCCCATAATCAGAAGTCTCCAGAATGAAGGTCCTCTCTGCCAGCCATGCCTCCACCTCCAGTAGCTGTATAAAATACAGGGATGAGCCTGGACACTGCTGTGATTTAGGTCAAGAGAAAGAAAACTGGAAAGCAGTAGTGCCCCAAGAGACACATCAGTGAAAACAGAGCAGCTTAGGTGCCTTCCTGTAATGCAATCTGCTGACACTATTTAAAAAAAACAGTGTGCCCAGAACACAGTAATTACAATTACATGTTTATCCCTGAGTGCAGTTACTTGGAAAAGTTACTATTATTTCTCCATGGTATCCATATTTACCAGATATAAAAAATCAGAACAGTAAGAATTCTGCTCCTATCTCAGCATTTTCATCCATTCAACAATATCCGGTTCTTTTAAGAAAAGAAAGACCAAAACAAAACTCTCATGAACCATCTTTACCTCATTCAGGAACAGATGGGCCTCATATGACTGCATGAGCCGCTGCCTCCTCACTTGAGCCTCTGCCTTCAAGGTTTCTACAGAAGTCTCAAGCTCCTTCAGATGCTCCATAATCTTGCGAGAGGCTGAGTGGCCTCCCCTTACCAGGTTCTGCCCTGTACTGAGCACTGCTTTGGTCAAAGCATCCCGACTGCTTATCTCATTCTCCAAATTCTGGAAAGAGTAAAGAGTAAAATCACAGACCAAAAATAAAAGCTATAGAGATTTTTATACCAGATAACGTACTCATGTAATTCCATTATAAATCTATTTTTTATATATGACAATGGGTCAGAGGTGCAAACTCTGAGCGAATGCTTGAAGTAGAGTGGTGGAGTGTTTTAGGGTGAGGATGTGATTATAGAAATCAAATATAGCCATGAAGTTTGGACCTTGATGTGTATCCACCTCAGACTGTGGAGGGAAGACGTTCTAACCACAAACCTCTCCTCTGTAGATTCCACTGAAATATACCCATTTGCACCCCATTACATGGTGTTTCTTGAATTAAAAGGTTTCTAGGGAAGAACAATTAATTCACATGCTCATCAGTATTTATCACTTGCCAACGCCTTGTAGAAGATGCAGCTTTGCACAACAGCCATTCCAAACACTGTGGGTACACATACTACCAGGCAGCCAAGAGGACAAGGGGAGAAGAAAATAACCTGAACCAGTTCTCAAATACTTTACTTGAAATTAATTTTTGGAGACTGATAGATTTTAAAAGCATATGCATACCTACATATACTCCCTCATATGATATTTGCCTGTGTGGGCAAGGACCATGCCATCAGTTTGTCTGTGGGCAAATGTGCCTTCCATGGCTAACTATGCCTGAGCACCTTGACCACAAACCAACCCCACCATTTAACAGTTGTTCTGTTTATTTTCATGGCTGCAAAACAGGCAGTTTCAGAATTAGACTGCAGTGCTGTGTTAATGCTGAGGAGAGGAGCTGCTTTTTCAACTTAAGTATCAGAGTTGGCTGGAAAAGAGCTTTGATTCTAATCTTGCCTTTAACTTCCCCCTATTAATTTCAAGACAGCCACTATGTTGTTGAAAAGCGACACCATATCTGACCCCAGCATGATGGAATGCAGGGGCAGAGATCATAAACCATCTTGTACTCTGCATTAATCATAAGCTACCAGCATGAAGAACAACTTTGCAGTTGAACATTTAGAAAAAACTATTCACAGTACTTCATTTATAACGACAGAAATTAAAAACAAAAGAAGGGCAGGGGGCGGGTGGTGGTGTGTGTGTGAGGAGTGAGGGGAATCTCACTTCCAAGCCCGGCAGCTGTGCGTGCGCATATTGTATTTGTGTGCAAATGCAGTTTTGCAAGACTGCAAAGACAAAAAAAACCACCATAGAGTCCGTGGCTACTAAAAGATAGAGAATCCAAAGCCTATATTTTAATCCTGCTTCCAGGAGAATAAGAAGTAAAATGGAAGGAAGAATTGACATTTTATTATGCACTGGTACTACGGTCGATATCTCCTATTCTCACAGTTCACTGAAATATTTGGAGACCGGGACAATTAACACAAAGGTAATTGCAGCCTAAAGCAGTATCTCCACTGCTCTTGCAGTTATCCCAAATATTTTCTCAGATTAATTCAGGTGAAACATTCCTTTCTTTGGTGAACCTAATTAGTTCTCTACCATGTCAATAATTTTTAGGAGTAATTGAACACATAATAACATTTATACTTTAATAATGATGAAACAAGATTTTTGTTCTTACTGTTTAATCTCAAAGTCACCAACTGCATCTTGCTGAAATACAGAATTTTTACAAACATGAGAACTACCCCTAATACTAAGAAGGTGCAAAGTATTCAGAATATACTCATGGGTCTTAGGAATATTCTGGAAAATGCATTTAAAAACATTTTACAATTCTTCATTAAATTATGAGTACATCTAGGATAAATCAACTAACTTTTTAAGAGACTTCATCTCTGTCCTAGTATGTCACCTGCAGTGGTCTTGACTTTTTATCCTGAGGACATTTCCAATTTTTTAAAAATTCTGATATTTATTTGTAGACATGCACATTGTACCAAATGCTTGGGCTTACTTTGGGCACTGCTTTCTCTGATGGCCCATCTGAACCTTGTGAAATAATTCAGCAGCTATCTTGAAAGCCACCACTGGAATGAAGGACAGCTAAGGATTGTCATAATCTCCTGTTAACTCCCTTGAGAGTAGAAAGAATTTTGGGGGTAGATGTTTTCCTGGGAGCTCCATCCTGAGATGTACTCACTGAATTTCAAAGCGTATTTGTAAGGACATCTGTTGCCTAAAGAAGCTATGATAGCATGTGCAACAGTTTGTAAAATCTATGTTGTATTGCAAAGGTTGGGCTTTGAACTCAGGTCACAGAGAGAGCCAATGTGTCCACAGAAATTCACGTAGTGTGGTATGTACACCACTGCAATGAAAAGCAGGGAGGAATCCTACATGTTGCCAAGTGATGGCATATCCTTTAAAAAATGTCATTAATATCAGACAAGGATAAGATTAATCCCTGGCATCATGACTCATGTTAGCCAAAGCACAGCAGATGAAGTTTGCCAGGGGCAAATCGAATTCCGTGTTCTCTCTTTGAATCTTAAGACTGTGATTTTCGCATGATATTACCTGATGCTTTTCTTGTAGACTCTGAATAGTTGCCAGGGATTGTCCATAATCCCTGGAGGAAGCCATGGGGAGCTTCTCATGAACCCAGGCCAACTCCTCATCAACATCTCGGAAGAACTGGTACTGAAGCCTGCTTGCCTCCAGACTCCCACGCCTCTCCTGCAGAGGATCACGTAGACTTTTGTATCTGCAGGTTTTAAAGGGAGCACAATGAAGACCGCAGATTAAGAGAGAATGAATGCAAAATGTTATTTTCAGGATAATGTAGAAAAAGAAAGAAAGAAAAAAAAAAAAGACTTGGAAGAAAAAGGCTGATAACAATAGGAAAAGTATGTCAGAAGACAAGCCAGGCACTCACTCACCTCTGCACCAGTTGATCCACTCTCTCTTCTAGTTCATCTGCAAGGAAATGCTTCTCCTTCTGGAATTGCTGAGCTGTGATCACAAGCTCTTGCAGTCGGTCCCTACGGCCAGTAATATCTTCCTCCAGTTCCTCTTGTTTCTTGAGATGACTGTTCAAAACCACCAGATCATTGTTACTATATGGTGCTTTCAACTCATTTTCCACGTCTTCTAACCATTTCTCCATATCTTCTACACTTCGCTGAAAATGAAGGCCCTGAGGACAAGCAGGAAGAAAAGGCCATTTAAACCTTTAGGACAGACAATATTATGTAAAAGTCTTGGCCACTTTCAGCAAGAATTACATACAAACATGGAGAAGCTTCCCAGTGCTCAGAGAACTCTTCCCAGATATGATGATGGTCCAAATAAAGTCAGATGGAACACAAGAACAGATGCAGAGAACATCAAGAGCTAATCTTGTGTTCTACAAATACACTACCTTAAATGGAAGCTGTTTAAAGGGAAAGCTCTAATTGATGCCCACAGAGTGTCTATAGCCCATGCAAAATTCACAGTCAGGAGAAATCATGTGCCTGGAGTTCGAAGAATGAAAAGCATCTGTGGGCTTCTTCCTCAGTGTGTTGGAGAAAAGATGCCACTGGGACAATGCAGAGAGTTGATATATATGAGTGAATACATTTTCACTCAGTGTCCCACTCTGAAATCCTGACCTAAACCAGCAGCAGAAAGCAAAAGGGAACATAGCCTACAAATCCTTTTCCTTCCATACGAGTCTCCAGTTCCCCTGATGATTCTATTCAATCAGTCCACACTTAGTAGTTTCTTTGCTCTAACAGTCTTGAGGAATCAGGTCTCGTATCAAGTGACACACTTGTAGATAAGGTGTGTAGCAAGGCAGCTGTGCTATCTCTGGAATGACACCAAGACCCAACCCCTGGCATCCCTGTATTACCTTGTAAGCATCCTGCAGCTTGGCCCGTTTATCCTGGCAACTTGCCAGCAGTTCCTCCCATAGCTCCTCCATTTCTTGTAGTCTGGACTGAATGGCTTCAGGGGCATAGTGCCTCTCACGGAGCATCTTCTCCCCTTCCTATAGCAGAGAGAACAGTCAAAGTTTTCTTCCTTTGCTAAATGCACCACTAAATATTACTTTTGCCTCCATAAGCCCAGTCTGCTGGCACCACTACGGAAAGGACCGGCTGCAGCCATCGCTTCCTGGACGTAACAGATAGAGACTGCAGAGGTGAAGAAAGAACAGACAAAGGCAAAATGCTTATTGAAATTAGGGAAGAGACTGATTTTCCTGTTTATCTGGACTCTAAAATTATTTGAAATTATAGAAGATAATATTAGAAGACACTTAAAAGCTAGAGAGAATCTTCATTATACAACAGCTACATTGCCTGAAAGCTGGCAGGAAGCCGAGTTTGCAAGCACTTACTTTGTTTTCTGTGATGTTCCACATTCTGCGATCACGCTTTGAAATTGCCCAGCCACCTACCCTTTTCTATTCCCTTCTTTTCACGTTAAAAGGGCAAACTATCTCATAAAAGTGAACCACTGCATGAGATAATAAAAACTCTTTTAACCAAGTACCGTTGTACCACTGTATTATGTAATAAAAGTCTATATGCATTTCTAATCCCTGGGCTACGGATGCTTAACAGGCTGGCAGAAAAAGAGGTAGAAGGGGGCACTGCAAGACTGCCATTAGGTAGAAAAGTCTATAGGTATGCCCTTAAGGTGGGACCACATTTGCGTTAGAAAGCTGAACTGAGCTATTTCTACATTTGGCAATGGGGAAGAGGAGGCACAGCAAAAGAAAGATGCTATACCAGGACAGCAGATGTTAATTTTCTTATAAAGAGCAGCTGCTAAGGCTATTTGTAACAAAAAAAGAAAGGTCATGAAGAAATAATGAGAAAGAGACTGTGCAAACAACTCTTTAAAACCCAGTTAGTTTAGAAGGAATTCTATCTCCACCCTTTACATGCCTCTGTTGTGTCTGCACACAGCGGGGCTAAGAGGGTTTTTTTTTAAAAAAAAAAAAAAAGGGGAAGGGGGATTCTACGATACTGGACGCAGGGGAGTCCGAGGAGGGAATCTACCTTTAATGCGTTATCTATTGGAAAACTCAGCTAGTAAGCACTGTGCTGAAAATAAGGTTAATAAACATGTAACAGTCTGTCCTTCCAAACTCAGCATCTGATCACAGCTTCTGCCAAGTATCTGCCAAAGCTTGTCAGACTTCCCTCTCAGCTCTCCTATTAGCATGTCTCTGCAAAGGCAACACTTGGAAACTCTTCGTGATCCTTGTCGTTGGATACATCTTATCTGACTTGTTGAAGCTGTGCATCTGATCAGCTGGGTTCCCCGCTGGAAAGAAACGGTGGCATTCACCCCCGAGAGAACTCCCTGAAGTCAGTGGATTGAATCTTTCATTGGAAGCACCCATCTCCTTCCATTGCATGCACAGTGAACGTAGACAGCAAGCTCACACTAGGCAGCAAGAGAGAAGGTGAAAGAAATCAACGGACACAGAAAGTTCTAGATGAAATAAAAGAATAAGCTTCCCAACTCTCCCCAGAGAGAGAGAGTGAATGATGCCAGTGAGGGGACAGTGATTCCCCCTTGTTTGTTTGAGGTCACTGTAACTCAGACTGCCTGCAGTATCTTTCATGCCAGTTGCCCAGCCTTGCCATCAACCCTGCTTCCTCACAGATTTGATGGAGTCCAGGCGATTTCTGTTGGCCATGATCTCTGCTTGGAAAGTCTGGTGCTTTAGCAGTTTGGTCTGCAGATTGCTTGGATCCTTCCAGCTGTCATCCTGGGCAATGCTATTCTTCTCATTGATCCAGGCAGCCACCTTCGGAGAGGAGAGAACAGAAGTAGACAAAACCTTCAGTGTTTCTGCAGCTCCAACCTGCCAGGCTCCCCTCTAGTATGTATAAAACATGGGACTAGTAAGTGCGGACACAAAAGAGTTGACTTTCTGATGTTCCACTTCGCTAAGTTCCTCCTGTCTTTCATAATGAAGTCACCCCTATACCTCTGTTTACCAATACTATTGCCGGGAAAGGGGGCTGTCTCCATGCAATGGTTCCCATGCAGTGAGAAAGTGTGTGGACACATGTGTGGACACGTATGTACACATGTGTGCATGGGGGAGAAAGAGCAATTGTCTCCCTATTTCTAACCCACTGTCAATATCTCACAAGAAAATAACCAGTTTAGCTCTTCTCATTATTTTTTAAATGGTGGCACATTCCCTTTTAACGCATTTATCTCTTCTGCCTTTTGCTGGCAACCAATGCACAGCAGATCTTTCATCTGGTAACTGGAGGGAAGCTGTGACTTGAAAGCTGAAAAATATCCCTTCACTCTTATCCTCATCTTTCCCAGTATCATCTTATTCCAGACCCAGTTCCTTGATTTTTCCACAGTAAATCCCTTCAGGGATTCAGATCTACGCAGCACAGTATGTTTTAAGAAACCAGAATACCATGAATCCTATGTAATTGTACCTCAAAGGAATTCCTCAGCAACTTCTGCAGAAGCCTTGATTCCTCCAGCAGATGGCTGCGAGCAGCAACATTCTCCAGCAGTTTCTCTTTTCTGAGATGAAGACAGATGTGCAATGTAAAAGCCACAGAATGAATCAGACAGGATAAGGGTTTTCAATTTCCATTTCTAAAACACACGTGGTTTAACTCTGCATTCTCCAGGACAGAACCATCCATAACATGCAGCCTCCCATGATTTGGGCTGTCAGAGAGATGATGGGATGCTATAGGAAGGATTACTAGCTGATAGATACGGTTAAAGTACACACAATTTCTGTATATGCGCTGTCTGCCTCTAGGAATCACCATTATTGCCTTTCAGGGCACAACAGAATATAAACTCAGCATGTTTCCATCCTTTCATCTTTTTTACAAATATGGATCTGCAGCACTTTAGTCATGTTAATGCGGGCATGAGAGAGTTTGATCATATTAATAAACGTGTATGTTCCCTTTAATCATAAGGGATCTTCAATCTCTCTTAGTAAATTTTACATGTATCTTTTCATCTACCATATCACCGAATACAACTGCCTCTACTGTCAGCTTTTAAGATGAACAATTTGGAACGTGCTAGGAAAAATAAAGTAATTCACATGAAAGGGCAAGATTCTTATCAGAAAAATTGCAAATGCCCTAATAGATAATATGAGCAGGGCTTTAAGATCAACCCCATTAGAGCAGTGAAAAGGCAGTTGTGTATCAAATGACCTTTCTCGATAGTATTTAATAATAATGAAGCATTTAACGGCACAGCAGGCCTCAGTCTTTCATTTGCAGCACTGTCCCTAAGGCCAGGCTAGGATGCAGAATGACACGAAAACTGCCTTTTTCTGAATCTTGCTCCCCCTCCACTTAACTGTATTTTGGAAACCTCTTAATGAAAAATTGACTAGACTCAGGTCAATTTGGCAAGACCTCAGTGCAAAGCACAAAGTTCAGTAAATGCAAACCAGTTTATGGTTCCTTTGAAACATTTAAAGATATCAGTCACATGAGGAGAGTTGCAGTGCAGAAGAGATGGGCGGCTGACATGGGAAGGGTTTGACTTCACCTCCTCAGAACGGCCTGGCATCTGTTGGTGATGTTGTCCGAGTCATAATGCTTGTTCTGCGTTAGCTGCTGGGCAAATGAAGCCATCTCATCAATTTTCTCCATCTGAGCTTCCAGGGCTTTTATAAACTGTGTGTGTTTACGCTGTAGGCTCTCCACACTAGACACTGAGTCCTGAATAGAATTCAACAAAGGGAAGCTGCTTTCAGTCAGAGTTTTTCCATCCCCTGCACTGATAATCCAGAAGCTAAATGGTGTTTACCTCACATTTGAAAGCTGTCAAGAAAACTTACTGGTCTTTGAAATTCACTGACACTGAATCTAAGGCTTGAGGCCTAAATAGTGTTTTATGCACGGTTTGAGACCATTATTTCAGGGTCAAAACTGAACTAACTGCTGGATGCTTACCTTCTTCTGCATACTGCTGTGCTGCATAGAACGTGTCACTTCTCAAGAGATAAAGCATCAGCTCCTAATCGTAAATCAATCTTAAGACAGATGCTATTTTGGAAGCAAACGTGGGATGCCAAACTGAGATCAGAGTTAAGTGAACAAATATGTAACAGAAAGAGGTTAAAATTACAGCCTTGGTTTCAACCCATGGGATTTGGAAGAGCTCAGATCCAGATTTCAATTTGAGGACCAGAGTCTGACATTCCAGTTAATCTGGAGAGAAACACAGAATTTGACTTCTTGTAACATTTGTGAATCCCAAGCTTAATGACTCACAGTTCTCTTTTCAGCACCCCTCTGCACTTTTAATTTTAGAATCAGTGGTGTCAAAACGTTGTTACTGCAATAAACTCCACTTTCCCACTATTTTAAAGGAAGCAATAAAGCTCACATCAAATAGGTCAGAAAAAAAAATCTAAACTTGTGGGTGCTTACGTGGGTCATCAGAAGGGAAAGTAGTCACAGAGCATGTTCTGTGCACTGCGGAGCTAAATATGACTGGAAAATGGGTGGCTTATTCTGAGTCACTGTTAATACGTACATCCAGGCTGAAAATGAGAGACACCAGCTACTAGAATAATGTTTTTTCAGACTATTTGTCACAATTATGTCTACGCTGAACTCTGACATGTAATTGTAGTTCCTGCAGAGACAACCAAATTGGTAGCACTACCTGTACCAGGTGGAGGGTAAGCTAAGCATCAGAATGTATATCCAGCATCCTGCACAGCTTTTGCAACCCGTACAGCAGTCTGCAGTTTCAGTTATTGCAGTGTCACTGGTACCTGAGGTAGGTAATCTAAAGCTACACTGGGTATGTCAGCAGTGACAGCAGCGATGACTTGCACACTGCTGGTAAATGTATTTGTGTCAGATAAGACCAGTTAGAGAGACGCAGTCTTATTTTCCTGCTATAATTGGAGTAGTTGGACTGTTTCATTACTCCTGAGTCTGAGAATTCTATCCTGTGTAAAGTATCAAGGAAAGAAATCTGATCCTAAACAAGATGGAGCAGTAACTTCAGAAGGAGAAAGATCACAGGAAGGTTCAGAGCACACCATCATACTTCACAGTTCCCTTTCCTTCAGGCCAATTGTAGAGAAAATTGTAATTTCTCAAAGCACCTACCCCTAAGTCCTCGTTGGCTAGGAAAGCTTCTTTGCTGCTGAGCCAGCTCTCAGTTTGTTCCACATAGCCATAGAATTTCTGTATAGGGGGAAAAAGCAGTCAGTGTAAAACACGGGCAAACCAGACTTTGCCAGAGTACGCTGAAAAAAACCCAAACTTCCAGGGGGGGGGGGAATTCCAATAATTAGCTGCATAGCACTGGATGGCAATAAGCATTAGATGATACAAAAAACACATGGGTAAATTATTACTGTAACTTTCTCCTTTATAATGTGATTATTTCTTTTTGTCTAAGTTGTAAAATACAAGTATTTGTAGCTTGTTTACTTACTAATAGTGTGGAGAGTGCTCTGTAAGGTAACTGGCCAATAAAAATGATCGTAACATAGCTTGAGATGTACGGAATGTAATTAATAGCTGAAAAAGCATGAAAGCAGCCCTTATCATATGGTTTAAGTTCTCATCTATATGTAGCTTTTTAGACGGGACTAGTAGCACCAGCTGTCATGTGAGGGACTTGACATTCCCCATAGTAAAATCTCCATTTCAGTAATTTCTAACTTTTGCCAACAAGCCATTTGAGCAGAAATTTTGTAAGTGAGATGACTGTTGCAGGGAAATATTTCTGGAAAACTGCAACCAAACCAGTTATTTTCTTAGAAAAAAGATAGGGAAAAATACATGTAAATTACTGTCCATGGTAAATTTTTGTTCAGATAATTTTTTAAAAATACTTGCTTACCTGCGTGGGTTTTTTTGGGAGGTTACAGAGTTTGGAAAAGTAGTGATGTTCCAGTTTGAGTATGGGCCTTTTGCCAGCTGCATGAGAGTTTGACTAAATTTTGCTAAGTTTTATAGCCTTTGAAAAACATACGAGCACACATTCCACAGAAATTTATTTGATTTGCAAAGGTACACTTCTAAAAGTCCTGCCACCACTAAACTTGCTTGGCCCTCAGCACGTCTTCTGGAAACTGGTGAAATATACATTAAATACTGGGTATTATTAGCACCTTTCAATATACCATTTTATAAATTTGCCATTTATCCTGAAGAAAGTTGTCAGTGGCATGTGCATTCTCTGTTTAACGTCTTTTTACTCACCTGTAAATCTTGTGCCTGGAACAATTTTATATATTGCTCCTGCCATGCTTGGATCAATTCCGACCAGGCTTGCTGTAGTCTGCAGAGGGACTGATGAATCTCGGGAGTTGCGTAGTGACCAGACTTGGCAAGTTTTTCACTGCGGTTACTGAGAGAGTTGAATCTTTCCACTCGTGCTTCAATCTCCTCCTAAAATATATTACTAAGGTTGATGTCAAGGGTTTATGGAATGCCAGTAATACAGATTACAAGCTCTAAGGGGAAGACTATGGGCTGTAACTTTCCAACACTAATATTTGTATAGAAAAACATTCATCTTTGAGCTGTGTTACTGAATGTGCATAGAATTGCCTAAAAGAAAACGAACGTAGACAATAAATGACTTTATTGCCCTAGGAACAACTGGTCTCCTACAAATCAAAATTGGGATTAAATTAGAAACAGATTAAAAAATGCTTAGATATAAATGAACATAGTCTTGAACATCCATAATACCATAAGCCCCCCAATCTTCCTACATAGAGGTGATTCTTATAAGAAACAGTGCCTAGAATTTTTCCCCTCCTGACAAATAAGTTGGCATCAGATTATTACATTGAAGACATGGTTTGACTTTATTTTGTGGTGTTAAAACGAAATACATTTAACTTTTTCACCTGGCCTGAGGAAGGAGTTATGCCTATATACTGAATCCTGACGGTGAAAGCATTACAAGCAACTATAACCTGTGCAACCTGAATGTGGAATTCTTAATGTAAACAAGTTGAAAAGAAAAATAACCATGCACTGAAATAATACCATGTATTATCTCATAAACCCCCTTAAAAACTATGGTATGTAATGCTAAATATCTGAAATTAGAACTGCTGTTTTAGGGTATATTTGGGGGGTGATGTTGCCCAATCACAGATTACACAGCTGTAAAGTAATTTTTTTATTCAGATTAGCACCTTGCGTTCAGCTCTAGTTTGTACTAAGGAGTTTTATTTGAGACACTAACCTGAATGAAAAAAAAACCCTCCATGTTTCTTGGCTTATCTATAATTTTAGTTTAGTCAACCCAATACAGAAGAAGACATTGTCTGGATTCCTCCTTCTCTGTATGACTATCTCCTTAAAGTCATTTGGGATCCCCTGCTAACAGGTATTAAAGCCCTAGATCTTGCTACCCTCTAAATTTGGAGTACGCTACGTCAGTGGTTTGGGGCATTTCTATAGTGTCAAAGAATTATTAGCAAAAACATTAAGTCTGTGACATGAGAAAGAATTATTAAAATGGAAGACCCTGAAAAAGGAGGGGACTTCAGGTACTTCATACTAAATTCAAGTCTAGAAAATTAATCAGAATCTACAAACTATTTGTGCTAATAATGGGACCCACAAAGCACTGGATATTACTCATGATTCTGGGAAAATGATTTTTAGAAAAAATAACATAACTGTAAAGAGAAGGTAACACAATAGCTGAAAGACAGCTGAGCTTGGGAAGAAGTAAAATTTTTTTTTAAGGTTAATTTAACAATATCACTCCTTTTAGAAAATCCACAAAAACTATTAGCCACCAAAAGAACGTGTGCTAATTAGTACTAGGATATGAAGTTTTTCAGTACTGAATGGGTTGTACCATCCAACAGTAATTTACTGCCCTGCATGGAACAAACTGCTGTTTTTATTTTCCTCTTAGACAAATGGAGTTTACGTGACAAAATCTTACTCAAGGCTAGAATAAACTGGCATTAACCTTTTGGCAATCTTAATAAAGAAATTGGCAGTGAGCATATCTTGATACTGAATCAGCTTTTTACCTAGAGATCTGGACAGCAGTGCAAGTGGGAGCTGATGGGACTTTCTGAGACTTTTTGCAGAGACACAAGCTGACAAACAGCCCATGGGATAGAGTGCTGTCAATACATAGGTGACTTCTGTCCCTAGCCTGTTATTGAAAACAGTCTTTTCACCGTGGTTTTGACACGCAGAATAATTCTGCTATGTCCGCAGCAATTAATTCCCAATTCAATTGGAAGCAATGATGATACTTGCCTTTCTCTCCTGATGCTCCTCAATCATGCTTTCCGCTTCATTTGCGCTTTTCGGAAGCCCCCCTGCTTCCATTAAGCCTCTGATGTTTTGGGTCCAATCTAGCATCTCCTTCATCTCCAAGTTAAACTTCTGCAACTGGTAGGAGGCTGCCAACTTCTCCTTCCTGCCACACAATGTGCAGTTTAGCGTTATCCAACACAGAATTACCTAGTTGCCTCTCCCTTCCCATTTGCAGAAGAAGGTATCCTAGGAGAAGCCAAGTGAAATGACTTCAAGCCTCCTGGGATACCTTTCCCCTACAGTTCTTAACAGTAGTCAAAATCACAGGAAATGCACACTGCCTTGGAGACAACATGCTTACCTTATTTTCTGCATCAGTACATAAGGACAAGAAAGGTAAAGAAGCCTTCATAGCTGTTGCTTCCAGCAACGATTAGAGCTCAGGCCTAAGGTTTTCTTCTTTTGGAATGATACAAGAAAAATAACAGTCTTCTAGAGCCAGACAAAAATAAGTCTTTCACAAAGGCCTCATGCTAGATTTAATCTGACAGTCTGGAGGCATTTTAGTAACATTATTTAGTGAGATACAACACAAACTCATTGTATTAGTTTTCCCAAAGTAACATCAGTGGAGCTTTTCTTGAACAAAGTCACACTTGTTCCACTGCAGGTGTCTTAGATACCTGTATAAGCTTTGTAAAGGATCATCAAAAACTTAAAAGACCCTTGGTGAGTAGATCTGAGACCCCAGGGAGCACCTCTGCTCCTGCTGAGAGATATTCAGAGCACTAGAAGTCTTTACCTTTGTTTGGCCTGCCCCTGCAGTTGCAGCCAGTTGTTTTTCATCTCCTGTTGCTTCATAGTCAGTCTGTGATTTATGGATGGATTCCTTGTGGAAAGCCGGAAAGATTCCAATTCTAATGGCTGGGAAGAGATTTACAGCAGGGTGAATTTATGCCAAATGTTTATATTCATTCCTGAGTTTGCCTTTCAGGACAAGTAGTTCATTTTAAGATCCCAGTTTTCAAAGGCAGGTACATAAATTACAAGAACAAAATATACAATGTAACTTGTTAAGTGCAAAAAACCATGTTTTTTGTATGTATTTGCAAGCAATAATCCATGTGAAGAGAGAGATGTGTGTGTTGCTTTACATGCACATGTTAATTTACGATTAAGCAAGTAGTTTTGAAGAATAGGGACATACAGGACAATGAAGTGCTAATCATAGCCTCTATTCGCTTAATCAAACTAAGATGTGTAACAAAGGCCATGAAAATACGAAGCAACCAGATTTGTCTTTCAGCAGAAGACTCCGAAGTCCTTCATATTGATTTCAGTTAACAGCAGCGTGAAAACACTACTTTCAGTGCAGACTTCGGGTTGATGCTGTTTTCCTTAACACGGCCTGATAAACAGTAATGAACACTCACCAACCCAGGTATGAAGTTGGTATCTTTCCTGTAAAACTCCTTCAAATTGATGAGAATGAAGAATTTTAATTATGCAGAAAGAAGAATATGCCAGGCTGTTTTTAATCCATACGGAAAGTACAGATGGTATACTTTGTACATGGTATTTGTGGCAGCATTAAAAAACCCCACCAAATACCACCACCAAACCTTGCTTATCTTTCTGTTTCCATGCAGCACTCCTCCATACAGCCTAGCTAACGCTATCTGTGGAATGCTGACGAGTAAAGCACCCACATTTCATATGAGGATTAGCTAGCAAAGTCACAATGTGTGAAAGTATCATACATATTCTCATCATTTGCATAGTACTGTGAAGAAAAAGTGTAGAGAACGTTTGCAAAAATATTATCTATATGAAAAGGCTTAACAGTCTGGTCAACAGCGAAAACCATTAGAGGTTTTCATAGGATTTCTGCTACTGTGGTTCAGCTGAAAACGTTTCTTTTTATTAAAAATATGCAACTATATATAGGACCCCCATATTTAATGCTCAAGACTAGTCCTAAATGATGCAAACTGACCATTTTACAAAAGCCAGAGCTGATCAAGCAGGCAATTTATAAACTAAGATTTCTGGTTTTGATGTCTGTAACAGAAAACTACATGCACTGAGGGTTTTGCATTTTAGTTCTAAACAGAACTAGAGTTGTCATCTTGGTTCAAGTCAGTAAAGAAACTGGGGGAAAGATGGAGAGTTAAATTTAGCTTCCACACTTTCCAGAAGATATGGAACAAATATATCTGGCTTATAGATGAGGGCCAGAGAATCAGCTAACAAGTTGAAAAGGGGCTTTTCTTAGATTTGGTTATCAGGAAGAATAACATTTGTAATAACGTAGGATTAAGCAGCACAGTATTTTGCTGAGAAGAAATCTGTGCTGCATATGCATTGCAGTGCAATTCATACCAATGAGTCTGAAGAGTCGTGATGATCTTTGCGCCATGTTTCCAAGAAGCAAAAATGAACTTTTTTATAGTACTCTCTGTACTTCCCCACTTCTTACCTCTATTTTGGACTTAATGACACTGATTTCTCTCTCCATTTCTTCATGCCTTCGAATCAGGTTTTCTACACTTTCCACATCCTTCCCATAATCCAGTGCTTGTATCAGTACACTCTGGAAGGGGCAGTAGGATATGCAAATGGTGAACATGACAAAAAGCAAAAGGATTATATCTTAGTTCTTTCAAATAATCTCCTCCTTCCTTCTTCATATTGCCATCTGTACGTTCTTACTATCTTTTTAAATATCAACGGGACACCTTGTCTGCACTCCTTACTGAGATGGAACAAGAATTCACAACTCTGAACAGCTGGAATCCTACTTAAGGTACCTCCGGGCATTCACATGTGAAACAAAACGGGAATGCTTCCTTGCATTTGTCAACATTTCTTTTCCCTTTTTTCCCATATACTAAAACAGTCAAATATTTCCCATTAAATCATGGCACAGAAATTTTCAAGTGTGTTTTATGAAAATATGGAAAATAAAATTGACACTGAGAATTCTACCAGAAGTGAAATCCCAGACAATGAACAAATACATTCATAAATGTTGCAATAAAAATTACAAACCAACAGCCTCATAACCTTAAGTAGTGCCACTTTCTATCTACCTATTGACTTACAGTTAAACTTATATCATTAGTTATGTGGATGAAATAATCAGCTTTTATATAGCTTTGTTCTTCTATTAATCTCAAAACTATCATCCAGGATGGGCATTTTTACCTCCACTTCCCAAATGAATACGATTTTTATACGACTTTTCAAAGTTGCATATTTAATATGTCTGCATTGCACAGCAGGGAGAGGTATTCAAGCTGGTGTTGAATGAACTAGCTTTGAATTTGGAACATGGAAAGTTGCTCTGTTCAAGCTAAGTAGATAATTCAAAAAAAGCTAACTGGCTTTTGGTACTCAGAACCAATTTGTCTCAGCACTGTCTGAAGGAGATGTACACCTGTGCCACGAACACAGCAACAAGTAGACACCAGTCCCTTAGTTTCTTAGATTTGTACCCTATTTACTGCATCTTGCTGCGTTCCATTCTTGTGGAAAAATTTACTAGACCACACAGACATGTCTATAAATGTAAAGATGCTGCAGCTGAATTACTTGTCTAATTCTCCTTACAGTTAGTGGAAAGAAGGATTCATGGCTGGAGCATGATTTATCTCATCCTCAAGAGTACATCTGAAATAGGTCAGACGCACTGAGCTCTAGAAGCACCTGCTGCCTTCTACTGACTGTGGAAGAAACCATGGATGACTACATTGGATATAGCAACTAGTCACCTAATACAAAAAGTACTAATTAATAGGCAATACCATTTGAGTAGAGACCATTAATTAGAATCATAGAATCACAGAATAATTTAGATTGGAAGGGACCTCTGAATGTCATCTGGTCCAACTCCCACCCAAAATTGGGCCACCTTAGATCAGATTGCTCATAGTCTGGTCTAGTTGAGATCTAAGGACAGAGAATACATGGGTTGCTCTCTGGGTAACCTGTTCCAGTGTTTGATAGCGCTTGTGATTTTTTTCTCACTTTACACCTATTTGGAACTTTTCTTGTTGCAATTTGTACTCACTGACTCTTACCATTTCACTACAAAACTCCAAGAAGAGTCCAGCTTCATCTTCTCTGTAACCTCCCATTAGGTAAAGACAACACCCCATTTTATTGCAGACTCTAATATGTAATTTCTGTACCTTTTTAACCGTGAATGCCTTAGCGTTGGTAATCTGCAAAGTGTTTAGTGACATTTCAGCCTTCCTACAAACTTGATACACAGACAACTGTCAAAGGTCACCGCGGGATACTCACTGTATCTCTAGCCTGGGTTTGTCACTTTTGGCAATAGAACATTTTCCCATTTTAATTAGTCAAAATCCAAGAACTCACCTTCTCAGTAATTCTCTCTGTGATGTCATCGATTTCTCTGATTAAGGCATGAATCTCTAGAGCTCCCTCTAACTTCTTCCTGTATGCATTCAGGTTACCATGGAAACTGTTCCACCTTTTATTGAAAATAATATTTTAGAGGTGTATTTCAGAGGTAAGGATTTCCACAGCTGAGTTTCATGGGGTTCAGATATAACTAAAAAGACAGGATTTCTGAACAACCTTGTGTATTGGTCCCCTGTTCCTCACAATAGGGGACACAATACAGAGATTATAAATTAGTATGACAAGACTACCTGGTTGCAGAAAACTTTATTCCAAGTTTTCAGGATGGTGTGGGGGTTAAGATCTAAAAAGTACTAATCCAGTTTGCTTAAACTCTCAATAACCTCACAATCCATATCTCCATGCTTTTGGTTC
Source organism: Eurypyga helias (assembly GCF_000690775.1). NCBI lineage: Eukaryota > Metazoa > Chordata > Aves > Eurypygiformes > Eurypygidae > Eurypyga > Eurypyga helias. The sequence continues at coordinate 22,561 of NW_010259590.1, forward strand.
TTAGCTAGAGGGCTGTGAGGTAGCAAAAGCAATATACACTTCACCAGGACAACTATGTCAACAGATGGAAGTGTCTTAGCTTCGTGGATCTAATGTGTAAAGTACTGTGAAACAGCATATTCACCTCCAAGCCTAGAAACTTGACTTTGGTCCTACTGGATTATAAATCCTTCTGGCTAACTTCTCTTGAAAGGCAACTCCAGTGCCTGATGTTTGGAAGTCATGATCTTAAGGAAGAAAATGTATGTTGCAATTCCTCTGTTTATCCCAGCCCAAGACACCTAAGCTTCCCTTCTTGTTTTTGCCTTACACAGTAGCTTTAAAAGCATACTCACTTCTCATTAAGCTGCTTCCGGCGCTCATATGTTGTCTTTGTTTCTTCCTTGTTCTGCCTCTCCAGTTTCATGGCCAGGGCATTGATAGCCCTGATGTGAGCATCGTCCACTGTGGTCTCCTGTAACATGAAAAAGGGAACAGGGAAAAAAGGTATATATTCTAAATGCTTGTGACTGAGTTTTCCACTGAGATGTGAAATACAACAACAAGAAGCAAGACTATTACCTCACTACCAAACATTTCAGACACACGGGGTTTGCTCTACTACAACTGCTGGTGTTACCAGTCCCTGATGAGAAGACAGTAAAGGCAAGAAAGAACGTTAATGACTATAGATTCAACAATGATCTAGGTCTAGACAAGGACCCTCAGAGCTTCATTTCTAAGCCAGGCATTCCAGCAGGGGCTCATTTGTTGAGCATTTGTAGGTGCACTTATAGGTTACATAAGCAGCTGCTGTGAGCAGCTCATGTGTGGCAGATTGTTCTTCTGTCAAACCGGTAGTGATTGTGGCTCCTAGGCCTTACTCACTGTTGTTTCTAGATAGGCTTCTGTCCAGAAGTGCCTTCTGTACTGTGGAGAAGCCTGTACTGTGGGATTAAAATCCATACGGTCTTGAGAAACCCAGACAACCATTGCATTTTCTTTTAAAGTAACATCACTGCGTTTTTAAAGTTTTTGGGGCAACATCCTTCCCATGTACATTCCATAGAAAGGATATTTGCACACTGCACATACAATCTGGACTACAGTGGAATAATTGTTCTTTTGGAGCATGATGGATGGCCAACATTGAACACTGCTCCGAGATTCAACCACATTCTCTGTTTTTCTAAGACCATTAAATCACGAGCTTAGCAGGGAGACATTAATCACTGGTGTAAGGAGAAGCACAGCTGCAATATGCCAGCACACTGTTAACAGAAGTATTGACTTCATCTGTATTTTTCTTATGCTACATCTATACCAACATGGACGATTCCATGTGTGCTTTACTATTATACACAGCCATAAAGTAAACAAGAGAAACCAGTAGACAGCCAGATATGCTTCAGAAACCCTGCAGTCTCCTCTCCTGGGAAATAATATCGGCACAATGTGACAAAATATGAGCGGAAAATCTGGCATCCAACAATGCAGGATGATTGCTCCCTACCCTGATCTGAGATTTGTCTAGTGGGGAAACCTAGACGGGATGGATGCACACATTGTGCCAGGACCAGCCTGCTTCTGTTTGTATTGCGCATCAGCTACGAGAGTATCCTTGTCTCAGCCTTTTTCTCTAGGAGTCATGTTCAGAGTGGTACAGGAGCAGTGGCTACAAGCAAGTAGTATCTAAGGCCAAGAATTTCCTGGGACATATAAAATCTGCCTTATGCTTACTGGGACACTGGGTTGTTTCTGTCTCTTTCATTTTCCTCCTTCTGGCTGGTACAACAGAGCCGTTGCTCCATCCCTTAGCTCACAGTTCAGATAGTGAAGAGGTCTTCATGGGCCCTTCAGTCCTCATCAATTCCCTGGTGCTCAAGTTTTTGACTCTATATCCAAATCCAGTACTAATGCACTGTCACAAGAAATTCTGCCAGCCTCTGGAAAGAGGAGCTCAGGGTTTTCTCCCAGGTGTCAGACATATCTATACTGTTACTTTGCTAGAACAGGATTGTGTCTTTCTGAGGCAACAGAAATAGAAGATGGGAGCTGCCGTAACAGGAATTGGCCAAAAGATAACAGGCAAACAAAGGATAAAGAATATTAGAAGAGAGCATTAGAGTAAGCTTCACTCACAAAGTCCTAATACACCTCTTTCCAGACCAGACTAACCAATCAGCACAGCAACCTTTCCTATGTGACACTCAGACCTGTTAGCCCACGTCTGCACCAATTCACACAGAGAGAGGAAGAGGCTGCTGCAGATGCATCCTCCTGATGCATGGCCTCACAGGTCTCATGGTGGGAGCTGAAGTGCTCACAAGGAGACCCTTGTTGTGGCAGGGCCTGTTCCCCCGCGTTCCTAAGGTTTGGTGCCCAGGTTAGCACATCTCACTGGGGACAAGAGAGGCAGGTGACATGACTCAGCACCACGAAAGAGGGTCAGAGATCTCAGCACAGAAGGGTGAACTGTGCAGCTGTCTTGTCACATGGCTGCTGTCCAAAGTGTAAACCATAGCTCTATTTTACTAAACGTCTGATTATTAACGTTATGATGCATGACCTACCGCATGTGTTGTATAAACAAAGTCCCCCAAATACACGTGCTTCGTTTGGATGAAGAAATATGAGAAGCTTGACTGTTCCTCAGGAGGAGGGGAATGGAGAAATAAACAAGGGAAACTGAGAAGGTGGTAATTTTTTTTTTTTTCTTTTTATGGGCTTGTTCATGCGTGAAGGTCTATATCAACTTTCAGAGTCAAACAAACATGGCTGAAACAACCGTTTTTAATCCACTTTTGGATGGAACTCAACGTGACTTGTGGACTGCATGAACCAGACTGGAAATTTGCTCCAATTCAGCCAGCTTTCCAGTTACGTAATGCAAGCCAAAATTTTAAGTCATGAGTGCCTAACAGCTCTGTTTAGACATCAGGAAAGCAGGAGGCACAATGAGGGAAAATTCTATCAATTTTCATGGCTTATAAAGTGGTAATGCTTCCTAACCCCCTGATCTTTCACCTCCTCAGGGTGCTGGAACTGTATTTGCTACCTGGATATATTGCTGTGCTCAAAAGGATGCTTCCACCCACACAAGGAATATGCATTGAAAACCCTTCTTACCCCTGATGTTGCTCCGCGGAACTCATTCAGCTTTTTCATGAGCTGCAGACAGTGTTCATAGTCATTTCCCACATCACCTATATTAATCATGACTTCCTGGGGAAATAAGTAGCAGACAGATAAACATTCAGGATAAGAGTACAAGAACACAGCACATCCCAATGCTTATGTTGATGTGATGTGTCTGTAAATCACTGACCTACAGCTGCTGAAGTACTCTCTTCTGATCTTTAGATAATTATGAGAGTTAGCCCCAACTCCCTCTCCAATCTCTAATTGGTTATGGAAGCAAACTCTGAATGAAAACTTAGTGGTTCAAGGGACTTCTCTTACAAAGAGAAATTTGGATTTCATACACAATGAGAGTGAGTGCCAGTTTTCCGATGCTTCTAGGCTCTTCCATTCTAGTCTGTTTTCATTTCTCTGTCTCAATAGAGACACACAAGATGACCACCAATAACCACAATATCTTTATGTGCACATTTTACATAAGATCATGCTAATGCTGTCCAACCAACTCTGGCATGGAAACATTCCATAAAATTTTTACAACTTGTTGAATCATTCATTCCATATTGTTTGTAGAACATGTCATGATCCTTCCAGGTAAAAGCCACCAAGAAAATATCCTGGAAGATGACACATTTATCAGAAGTTCACTGCTAAATAGCAAGTCTCTACTGTGCTGCTTGGGTTAAATACTAGAATCCATTTACCTTCTCCCTGATCCAGGCTTCTACCTGGTCCACCTTCTGGAGAAATTCCAGGAAGTCCCGGCTGTCCTCCAGCATCTTTCCACGGGCAGCAACAGCTCTCTTCAACTTCTCCCAACGCTCCTGAAGCATGCGGACTCGGCGACGGATCTCTGCTGATTTTGGGTGACCTTTTGATACCAGGGCTTCTCCTTTCTTCACATTCAGAAGAAGAAATTAGAAATGAAGGTTGCCATTATTTTTTAACATGATTATCATGACCTTTCTAGAAGGACTCTCTCACTTTCCAAACCTGGACTGCATAATAAATTGCTAACGTAAATCCCAAATGATACTGCTCAGCTGGAAAGCTTTTACATCTGGAGAGAATCAAGAACACTAGGATTTGAATATTTCCCTCACAAGAATGACATTCATGGAGTGGGAGCACCAAGAGAGGTATTACAGATGATTGCACCATTCAGCTATGTGATTCACCCAGTTTCAGCAAGAATGTTCACAAATCAGGCATGAAATCCTATTTTCCTTTTGTAGAAGTAATCACCCCGGGCAAGGAAGAAGTCAGTGATATCTTCCTATTTGGTCAATAAGGAAAGATAGAAGTTCCCTGCATAGAGCAATTAACAAATCTCTCTATTGTAAATTAACAGCATTACATTTCCATGGCATAGCAACTGATTTATGTCACAAAAGTAGGATAATCGGTATAGAGTGCTGAAAAAACTACCCTTCCTTTTAATTCCTTTTATCAGTCCTTTTTTTGGATAACCAGAAATAACTGTAAAAAACAATAGCAGAGTGAGTTACCTTATTAACAGCTGTAATGATTTCTTCATTTGCTAGAATCTCTGCCTCAAAGACCTGATGTTTCTGCAGCAGCTTCATTTTGTCCTGCAGATTGCTGGGGTCTTGTATAGAAGGATCCTCTAACTTCTGCATGCGCTCACTGATCCAGTCTTCTGCCTGCAGTAGCGTGAGGGACCAGAGTTAGCAAGACAACTACATGCCATCCTGAGGCCTCCTCCCCACACATGCCATTGCCCTATACAAATACCTATGTCTGGGCTAAGCAGATTGAGCTGGGAACTGACAGCTGAGGTTGCTCCCCAGTTTCTGAAGTATTCTACTTCATAGGAAAAAAAGCAGGTAGGAATGAAAATAGCTTTTATCTCACCACAAGAATAACGAAAAATTCCTTTAATAGCCCAAATTTTATCACAAGCCATAAAACGATTTTACAGTCTTCTAGATTAGATATAGAGAATCCTTGAGTGGATATGCAGCCTTGACATGGAAGACATATTTAAAAGGAGATTATGACACCTGAGCCTTGGAATTAGGGATCTGAGTTTCATCTCCTTTCTCTGCCACTGACCTACCTGGAAACTGGGTTAATGTTCTTAGGAATTCTTTGCCTCACCTATAAAACAGCACTAACATTTCCTGATCTCAGTGATGTTGGGAGACCTAAATGGAAAATGCAAAGCAAATAAAGCCTTACTGATGGGACCAAGCACTAGTCAGATTATTTGAAAGCAAATACAACTCTATTTGCTTTTACACTTCATAAAGTTCAAAATGTTCTAGTCAGGAGCAGCAGATTCAGACAAGCAGGTGAACCAGGAGGACTAACAAAGCCAGTAATATGTTTCTCTTATGAAATTATTTTTAGGGGATTTAAATCTGCAAATGCAGAATAAAATGCAAAATAGGATAGTGAGTTTTCCACAATTTTCTTTAAAGTCTGCTAAACTTTAGCCCTTAGCACTGAAGGAAGTCTTTGCTATCCATCAAAACACTGAGAACTGAACACTTGACAGACGCTGTAACTGATCCTGTTGTCCTCAAACCACTGAAGTAACCTAATGTTTTGACAAAACAAGAACAGCAAATTGAAGCCAGCTTTATCAGTTTCAAAACATCTCGGCTGTCCTTGTGGAACTGTGCTACATGCACACAAGACTTGACAACTAGAGGATTTTCTCAGTTAATTAATGATTTGAAGTGTTGTTTCAGCTGCTGAAATTCTATAAACAATAACAGAAATAGCTTTCACTAGCAGCACACTCTCCAGAAATTGTTCCCCTCCAAAGCAGTTAGAGACTCAAACAGGAGCCTTATGTCAAGGTTGTCCAGGACAGCACACTCTCATCTGCTGTTTTCATTTCTGACACCCTCCTCACAAGCTAGGGCCTTCTCCCATTACCCAGCTACACATTAACGCTTTAACATCACCCAACTGACTTTTCATTTGTATGGCAGAGGCTCATCCACACAGTCAGGATCAGAAACAAATGGATCCCCTCTATATAGCCACTTAAAGGGTTATTTCTCTCCTAACTTTTAATGATAAGTGATGGCTTAATGACAGGCTGAACAAAATAATTAAAAAAAAATTAAAATCCGTGTTCCTAGTTCCCGGTTTATTTAAGGCTTACTTGGTATGGCTCTAGAGAGTGAGAGATCCTTCTACTGGCCCTATATCCACATTCAGATGTGAAGCAAGGCTGATCTGTTGTCTCAAGACCTTTCTATGGAAAGGCTTAGTTGTCTAAACAGGCATTTTCACTTTATTGAGGACAATAGTGAGACTAGTGCTCTGCTCACATGGGACCAGGCTTAGTTCTGTGGGACTCATAAAAAATCTGGATATTATGAATTTAGAAACTTAGATTTTAAAAATATTCATTACTGTAACCTCAAGAGCACAATCTTTTTGTAAATTACACTGATTTTTAATAACAGAAATATTTAAAGCATATAAAGGGATGTACCTGTTGTAGACATTTAGAGATTAGAACTATAATTTTCTCTCTTCCTCTTCTGAGATACAGAAGTAAATGTTTTTTATTCTCTCGTACAGAGGGTGAAAGGGAAAGGAAGTTAAGTGCTACTAATACATGACCAAGTTTCAGAGTCAGCATTAAAACTCAAAGCCAGCTTTAGAAGTCAAAACTTTCAAACTTTATGATCTTTCCTCTGCAATAACTTAAATGCACCTATTTTTAAGTAATGACCTGCTCATTTGCCTTCCACATTAACACTGAGGTACAGACTTTATGACAATTGGATAGTCTGTAAGTGTGTCTCACTTCTTTGAGTCTAGAAAAGCACCTTATTTCTACTATAGGAGAATGTGTCCTATTTTGTGAGCTGCATGCGACCTCCTGAGTTAGTTGTTGCAGGTTTTGTGCAGAAAAAAACAAAGTACTATATCCTGAAATGATACAAATGGCAGCAGCTAGCCTTCTAAGCAGACCATACGATGTTGAGCTCTCCATCCTCTCATCAGTAAGCACAGACCTTTGTACTTTGCCTTTGTACTGATATGTGTAGCCCTCTGTGTAATTCCTTCTAAAGAGTAACTAGGAGAATTTTAATGGTGACAGTGATCACAAAACTTCTGTTTGATAAATAGAAATTATTTAAGATGGCTGGGGATTGTTTTCAGGGGAGTGGAACCTGAGCTATGGGACTTGTTCTCCTAATAAGGAAGAATAAGCAGTGACCTCATTGACTTCACAGCCGAACTCAAAACTCATCTCTGTAGTTTAACATCTCTTTGGGGACTGTTCTTATATATGAAGTTGTACACACCCAAAACATCATTAAAATCCAATTAAACATTCCATTCTACTCAACAGGGAGGAAGAGAGATATTAGTGCAAGATTTTTTTTTTTTTTATTATTCCTTGGTGGCATTCACATTCTACAGGAGTAGGCAATGAATTTAGACTGGCAAGTGTGCTGCTTTTGGCTGGGGTACAGTTAACATTCTCCATAGTAGCTGGTATGGGGCTATGGTTTGGATTTGTGATGAAAACAGTGTTGATAATGCAGGACTGTTTTCATTACTGCTGAGCAGTGCTTACACAGAGTCAAGGCCTTTTCTGCTCCTCACACCACCCCACCAGTGAGTAGGCTGGGGGGGCTGGGGTGCCACAAGACGATGGGAGGGGTCACAGCTGGGACAGCTGACCCCCAAATGACCACAGGGATATTCCATACCATGTGGTGTCATGCTCAGCATATAAAGCTGGGGGAAAAACAAGAAAGGGGGGGATGTTTGGAGTTATGGCATTTATCTTTCCAAGTAACCATTACACATGATGAAGCCCTGCTTTCCTTGAGATTGATGGGAAGTGGTGAATGAATCCCTTGTTTTGATTTGCTTGTGTGTGAGGCTTTTGTGTTACCTATTAAACTGTCTTTATCTCAACCCACAAATTTCTCACTTTTACTCTTCCAATTCTCTCCCCCATCCCGCCATGGGAGAAGTGAGTGAAGAGCTGTGTGGTGCTTGGTTGCCTGTAAATAAGCAGGTAGTTTGAGAGCAAAAATTCCATATAGAAATCTTGGATGAATTTATGTGGAGAAAGCAGATGAGAAAAGGGGAATGTTCCTCACCATAGAGGACCAGATCCTCTTTTATAAGTGTGTGATTCAAGTGCGAAGGGGAACCCCCGCCTGAGCACTGATTTGACAGTTACAGAGAGATACGAATAAATGCAGAAGTATTCCTACCTAATTGGTTGATTGTATCTCTAGGAGGGCATTGACAGTTTCTCTGCCAAAGAGGATGTTGGCAGTTCTGTCACCTTTCCATCAGAGGTACATTGCTCTTCTGAAACTATTAGCACTGTCCACTCCATCCACTCTCCTCTGCTAGTCTACCAGGTGGTCTGGCCATTACTGGTGGGCTGGTTCATGTGATAGGAAAAATATAGCCAAATAATACGAGTTAGCATTTGGCTGTGTAAATATTTTATTTAAAGAAAAAAAAATCATGCAGATGTGGCTCTTTAGTGTAGCCAAAATGGAGGAGAAAGTGGCAGCTCATGGCTTGGATGGGCATACCCTTCACTGAGTGAAAAACTGGCTGGATGTCCAGGCCCAGAGAGTTGTGGTGAATGGAGCTAAATCCAGTTGGTGGCCAATCACCAGTGGTGTTCCCCAGGGCTCCGTACTGGGGTCAGTTCTCTTCATCATCTTCATCTTCACCTGGATGAGGGGATTGAGTGCACCCTTAGGAAGTTTGCAAATCATACCAAGTTGGGCAGGAGTGCTGATCTGCCTGAGGGTAGGAAGGCTCTTCAGAGGGATCTGGACAGGCTGGATTGATGGGCTAAGCCCAACTGTATGAGGTTCAACAAGGCCAAGTACTGAGTCTTGCACTTGGGCCACAACAACCCCCTGCAACTTTACAGGCTTTGGGATGAG
>NW_010259590.1:31683-49942 GCF_000690775.1 Eurypyga helias
CCAATGGCATCCTGGCCTGCATCAGGAACAGTGTTGCCAGCAGGACCAGGGCAGTGATTGTCCCCCTGTACTGGGCACTGGTGAGGCCGCACCTCAAATCTTGTGTTTAGTTTAGGCCCTCTCACTACAAGAAGGACATTGAGGTGCTGGAGCACGTCCAGAGAAGGGCAACAGAGTGGGTAAAGGGTCTGGAGCACAAGTCCTGTGAGGAGCAGCTGAGGAAACTGGTGCTGTTCAGCCTGGAGAAGAGGAGGCTGAGGGGAGACCTTATCAGTCTCTGCAACTACTTGAAAGGAGGTTGCAGAGAGGTGGGGGTTGGTCTCTTCTCCCAAGTGAGAAGTGATAGAACAAGAAGAAATGGCCTCAAGCTGTGCCAGGGGAGGTTTAGATTGAATATTAGGAAAAATTTCTTCATTGAAAGGGTTGTCAGGCATTGGAACAGGCTGCTCAAGCAGGTGGTTGAGCCAACACCCCGAGGTATTTAAGAGACATGTGGACGAGGGGCTCAGGGACATGATTTAGTGGTAGACCTGGCAGTGCTAGGTTAACAGTTGGACTTGATGATCTTAAGGGTCCTTTCCAACCTAAAAGATTATATGATTCTATATTAGACCATTAAAAGTGTTTGCAAATGTCCCTCTGAGCCTGTGTGCTGCTGTTTATATGCCAACACACCGGATGCTAACACGTTTTTCAGTCACACACATTGTGTTGCACTTTGAAAGACTGACCTAGTGCATCTTTCCAACACTATTGCCAGGAGCAAAGCTTCTTAGTTACAAGACAAAGGCCAGAACAGAAGACAAACATATTCTGCAGAGACTAGTCTACAGTAGCTGAAGAGCTATGCTAAGTTCTAACACTGTTCTAAAGACCTTCAGTGAACACCCACTAGTAAAGCTTGGCACCCTTGCCATAATGCTTTCCACTTTGTATTCACCCTGATTTGAAATATCTTTTCTTTCCCACCAAATGAAAGACAATGTAGTAGCTGGCAGTTTCCCTTTCATTAGTTTTACTCTAGCAGAGGTCCTGATGTGTAGAGCAGCTGTAATGGGCACAATGCCACAACGATGGTATCGTAAGAGCAATGGCACTGGAGCACCTATGAGGGTGGTAGGAGTTGCCATACCTGAGCAGATTATCAATCCACCTAATCTCTGTCAAGGGTAAGCACTTAATCCAACAGGGGTAGGCAGCTCCATTGCCTTCTACTCCCCATCCCAGCCTGAAACCCTCTCACCTCTTCCAAGTTCTGGTAGAAAAGTGCCAGAAGAAGGGCAGTCTGCAGCTTCTCTCTCCTACTCTGGGACAGATCCTTGATCTGCTGCTTCCTCTCACGAATGGCATTCAGTTTCTGCTGGATCTTTACTCCTTCCAGTCCACCGGCCTTTTCTAGCCTGCTTGCCTGTTCTTGAAGAGACATCATCTGAGGCGGCAACAAATCTGCAATTACTTTTATGCTTCCAAGTAATGTGAAAGAAACAAAACCCAGACTCCCTTCCGTATCTAAAAGAGTCTTCTTTTTGGTTGTGGGTTGTGTGCTTCTCCACCCCGCCAAAAACCCCACCTCCCCGGAACAAACCAAGAATAACAGGGAGAATAGCAGGATTTCCCCCCCCACTGTGTACTGTTAGATCTATGACATCCTTGCCATTGGTCTCTGTATTGAACCCTGGAAACTTAAATGAATTAAAGCTGTAGCTCCAGGAGTCCCTGATGCCACCAATCATGAAGCACAAGGAATCATGGAGCAAGCCTGATGCCCATGACTGCTCATGTTTTATTGATTTGTGGAAATCAGAAGTTGGAAGGTAGCTCTCATCATAAGCAATCAGTCTGGCAGGGAGTTGGCACAGGTTCTGGGAGTTCATTCCTTCTGGGAAACCCAGGTACAGCCTCAGCTTTGAGTTTAGCCCTAGCCTGGGTGAATTACAGCAGTGGCCACCAGCCAGGCAGATTCCTTCGCATGCGGGTGAGCAATTCAACTCCTTCTATTCCAAAGGTGCAACAAGGTTAGCTAACTTGGTATGGACATTGTATACCACATGTACATTTAAATAATTAGAGAAGTTATCCCCTCTGACCTACTGTATTTTACTTGCTTTAAAAAACACTAATTTTTAATGAAAAAAGTGGAAGCTTCTGACATCAATGACATACAATATGGCCTGCTTTAAATATTTCTTCCAGTAAGTCCCACTATTCAACTTACTGTTTTTCCTGTCTACTGCTAGACAACACAAGCAGGACTTGGGCATGGACTGCTTAAAAATTGCTCTGCCCTGCTCTGCTGCTTATTTCATTAAGCTTCCCCATTTTCTCTTTGGTTCAAGCAATCAGGCATACCTCACCTGTCAGCAATTTAATGTGTTGCCATATTAAAAAAAAATAGAAAGAAAAAAGAAATCATCATTCTAGTTCATGGGTTGGTATTTATTGGGTTTTGTACCTTCTCATCCTGTGATGCCAGAAGCTTCTCAAAAGCCTCATGTTTCCTTATCAGTTGCTCTACTTCATCCACAGAGCTTCCGAGGTCACTGCTTTTCAAATAAACCTATGAAAAAAGTTTAACATTTTTCTTAGTGGATTAATGGTCAGATAAATCTGATTTGTAAGTGTGAGAAGAGGTACTAACTCTGCAGCTAAGGGTACACTCAATAGGAAAAAAGGGAACAGAAGGTAACTGAAAATGGTCTCGAGCAAGAAAGGGAAGCATTAGCAGGTCCAGCTGAGCAAAGTGACCTATCGCTGCTTGTCACAATCACTAAGTCACAAGTCTGGTAGTGTATTCCAGAGGTCTAAACCATGCTTGTAATCCAAAGCAAGATCAACACTGTCATTTCTGACAGATGTTTACGATCCCTTCTTAGAAGACTTCCAGTAACAGAGACCTTGCAGCCTCCTGAGCAATTTATTCTGATGCTTTTTTACCTTTACTAATAGCCAGATTTCCCAAATATCTAGCCTGAAAATGCATTGTCAACACTTCAGCTCATTACATACTGCCTCTTCATCACAGAAAGGAGATAATTCCTTCTACATTTGCTTCAGCCTTGTACATGTTTTTAGGCTTTTTTTGCATACTGGCATTTCCATCTTCTCTAGACTAAAGCTTCCCTGATCAATAATTCCACAAAGTCTTCTTGAGTCTGATTATTCTTATTGGTCTCCTCTGGGTTTTCTCCATTTCTGTTGATTTTGAAACAGGGCTCCTAATACTTGATGCAATAAGTGGCAATAAGCTGTAAGGCAGCCAGGCTTAAGGTAGTGAAGACAGCAGAGAGCCTATGTACTTTTCAAGCTGTAATCTTCCACATGTATCTGTGTGTGCAGCTTATCTTTTAACACAATACCATGAACTCAACTTCACCTTATGATCCACTATGAGTTTTTCAGAAGAACTGCTATCAGACTAGCTTGGTCCATCCTGTATTTATGCAGCAGACTAGTCCTGAAGAATGTCATAATTTGCACCTGTAACATTTACAGGCCATCTTTCCAACTGCATTCATTTTGTTTACTACCTATCCTGTCAGTTTCTGATGAAGAAAGACCTTAGTCTAAAATAACAAATACAGTTTTAAGGGAACTGACCTCTGTCCTATTCACTTTTAACACCCTGAAGACCTTTTCTAACTAATCCACATACATCTCTAAGACACCACAGTGTTTCTTGACTTCCAGTGTTAAGAAAACTGGCCAGTTACTTCTTCCATGCATTTGGTTACATTCAGTTTTGTCAAATGCAAAAGAATAAACAATGTAGTTACATGTTATCAAGGGAAAAAAAAAAAAAAAAGCTTTTCTGCAGGCCAGTAGGAATTTATTCTTTTCCAGTGGATTTAATTGCCCACATTTTCTTCTCTTATTCAGTGACAAAACAACAGCAGGACAAAAACCCAAATCAGAGGCTCTTACGGGACATAAGCAAAAATCACCTGTGGACAAGGCTCACAGTAGAGTGAATATGACTGGACAGACTTGGAGTTCAGGCTGCTACAAGGGACTCCATTTATTGGTTGGGATACAGCATTGCATAATCCATTCTGTGAGTTCATGGAATCATAAGTGTTTGGATAAGGATGAGAATTCCAATCAGTAACTCTACCTGGGTGAAGTGCAATCAGCAGAGATAGAAATAGAATTTGATATCAGTGATATAGTATGCAGGAATTAAAAGGCAGGAAAGAAAGAGAATAGAGTAAGTGAAACAACACGACTTCTGCTAGTTTCAGAAGAGAGTTGGTAAAGAACATAGCTAAATCTGTGACTTAAAATCAGAGCTGTCTGGATGGCCCCCCTGCTCCCACCTCAGGGTCCCTCTGGGCCTCAGCCAGGGCCCCAGCCCTGCCAGAGCTGTGTTGAGGGGAGGCCTGAGCCCTGTCCTGGTTGTCCTGGACAGACCCCAGATTTCAGTCATTACCTCACTTTGTCACCTTTATCTCAAGCTGTTCAATGGACCTTGTTACTGCTGCTGCCACTCAGCCCTTCTTGGCAGACGTGGCTAAGGGGACTGACAGCCAGACTTAGCCTGACTTTCTGGTCCATTTTTGGGGAGTTAATGAGACGAATATTTTGCATATATAGAAAAATCCACAGAAGAATATCATGCCCATGCCAGATGTTCAAACTGCTCTATACTAATCCATGCCGAGTATAAGAAGAGAGGTGAATAAATCCCAACACAGTAATCACTCTCAAGAAGAGGGGAAGGCCACTGTAAAACAGACCTAAGTTTTTAAAAAGTCTGGCCCATAAATCACCAGTGTGCCTAAAGAAATACATGAACGCCTCCGTTACGCCTCTGTATGTTAAATACAACCCCCACCAGCAGGCAGACATTCTGTCATTCAGACTTTAATCCTTTGATCTATACTACTTATCAAGTGTATGAAATTCTGACAGATTTTTTTTTTTTTAAGAGTGTTTTTGGATTTAGTTTGCTCTTGTGGAGGAAGATCTTCACACGTGTAGGCTCCAGGTCTGTCTACTGTAATGCTTTGTTAAACCACTTATAATTACCATCCGTTTTTACACTGCTGTTACTAACAGTGCAATAGAAAGTTATCAGCTGAATCTAACTCATGCCTCTTTGGGGTACACAAACATTACAGTCACATGCTGCATCTCTATTTTGGCATTTTAAACGTTGCTTTAAAAAGCATTGTTAACTTCTCTGTCATATTTTGTGGATTATCTACCATTTTTGGTCAAAAAAAATTGACCTGAGGGAACAGAAAATTCCCCATAGTTTTCCAGGACCTTTATTTTGTAACTGTTAGCAGTGAAACTGCAAACTCTGTTATACCTGAAGAAATGGTTAGCCATTAGTTTTCCTGCTCATAAATCTGTGGTGGAAGAAAAAGGCAAGGGACATCTACTGGTAAAGGTGGTTACTTTCTTTGGAAAAAACAGAGACATCTGAGAGCAGGGGTTTGGGATGGTGAGTCACAACCAGCTGCCACTGGAGTGCTCAGTGCCTTGCTCCCACTGAAAATCACTACACACAAATAACAGAGCATTCAGAGCCCCATTCCTTCAGCTGTTACAGCAGTCAGAAAAAGTTCTCCTGACTTCCATAAGTTTTGGACCAGGTCCTCCAAGCAGAAGTCCATGCAAATGTTCTCTTGGGAATCCAGGTTTTAATACTGAGGAAAAAACAAAACGAAACTGGTGCAAAAGAAAACTGGCTGCATACATTATGGGAGAGGCACTGGCAATATGCTTAAGAAGAAAGCGGCCCCAAGTAGCACGAACAGTGTTACTTGGAGAGCTGGTGAGGTAAAAACTTTCCACTCATCTCTTAAACAGAAATCTTACGACAGCAATTGCTAGAATCAGAACCACAAATTTCTTTTTTTCATTTAAGCATTTGTTGTACCAATCTGAAAGCAGAATGGAAACTGGCTCCCACACCACAATGCTGGCCTGTGGCCAATTTCATCACTTTCTGGCATATTTTTAGGTATGTCCCGAAACTCCTGCTTTGAATGAGACATGATTTCAAATACAAAACACTGCATAGCTCTCCTCAGGTAAGCTATCAGGGTCTCCCACAGCACAGAGCAGGTATAAATTCTCTTTCAAGTTTGTTTCTGCTAGGAATCATGGTCCATCGTCAGGAATTTAACACTCAGCCACAAAAAGCACAGAAGGCTTGACCACTAGCTATATAATGGACTCAGTTTGAAGTGAAGGCTTGCAGAGATACTTAAAACCACAAAATGGACTTGGCCCTTTTTTAGATTTGAAATGAAGCATGTAACAAACAGCCAAGTTATTAACAATGCAAAGCACAGAAACAGAGGTTTTAACTGGAGTTTTTCACTATTTCTGAGCTCATTGCATAGATTTAGCCACATTGTCATCTCTTACATACAAGTTAATGCAAAACTAAATGCATAGTCCATTAAAAAAAATGTTCATTTAAAATAAAATAGTACCATATACACACTTAGTGACAGCACAGGCCAGCTCTAGCTTTTGAGAAATACCGAATGAAACATTTTAGTCATTGGGATAACTATGCTCCCTGGATGCCACAACTTCACATTTCTACACACTGGAAGCTGACACAGACCCAAAAGAAATTTGTGTTCCAAGAAGTGTAATTTTTATTTCTCTACAAGAAAAAGTATTTTAAGTATTTGTGCAAATCCACTCCTTTGTCCTGCTTCTGCTCTTCGTAGTATAACGAGCTCCACAGATTTTGCCCCCTACTGGCTTGCTGCTGAGATTGCTGGAACTTCACTGAAAATCTTTCAGCTCTAAGCATGTACTAGAAGTCAGAACTGCTCCCATCACTTAAAGCATGTAAACAAGTCCAAACTCTCTGCCCAGATAAATAACAACAAAGTTTGATTTGGCTTACTTCTGACAAAAGTAACTATAAAAAAGAATTAATTGAAAAAAAGTAAATTTGTTTTAGCAAAGTAAATATATGTGCATAATAACATGGTGATATGATTCACAAATATGTTGTACTACGATTCATTTCAGTAAAAGTTATAACAAAGTATCATACTATAATTGTAAGTGGAATAAAACACACTGAATTAACTTATATATATAAAAAAACACATAAACCTTTTATCTCATACTGTCATCACTGTATTATTGGCCTCTGACCTCACAATCTAGATGCAAAATTCTAATGTTAAATGTCTCATCAGTGTAAGTATATAATTATCTGATATTGGAAATGTATATGGAAAAAACCCAGAGAGAAGTCAGTGTTTGTTTTCCCATAACTGCTACGATCCTTTTATCCCACCTACCCTGTCCCTCTTCAAGGATTTGCAAGCTCAACCCCTGTCCTGTAAGTAGTAGGTGTTAGACTAGAATCCTTTGCCCATATAATATCATCATTAAAATATTTAAGAAACATTTGTCTGAAAGCAGACTAAATTCCTCTTAAACTCCCCATAGATTTTCCACTAGAAACTTCGTTGGGAAATCCAACTTTGAGATGCTATGGAGACTAAATCCCTTCATTTCCCACAGGAAAGGGTGGTACTTCTCTTTTTCTAAGAGGAAAAAAAAGTGATTTCTTCCAACAGAGTTAATATTTTGGGTTTTGAAAACAAGCATTACTTTTCAAGGTTACAAAACCAGGATTTAACCATATAGAAATACAGCGTGATCTGACATGTAAGAAAATGAAAACAGTGAAACAGAAAAATCTAAGAAGAGCTATGCTGAGGATTTGTCCCAGGTCCCAGTCTGACTAGCAGAGAAGTAAAACAGTTCTTGGCTCTGAAGTCTTGAACCTTCAGAGTGCTGAGCACTATGACCCAATTATGGAATATCTGTAAGCATATGCATAGCATTGAGCATGTCATGTTGATAATAGTTCTCTAATGGTTAAAATGAAAGAGTCAAGTGCTCAGCTTCATTTAGGATGGATCAAGCTGTAGCTGCAGCCTCAGTGACAGCAGAACAAGAGTAGCTTTCTGATTGTCCCATAAATCATCTCTAGGGGGTGGGAACATGGCAGGAATTACACAAAAAGAAATCCATGTGGCTTGATTAACACAACTTAAAACTTCTGTTTGTAAATGTTCCTAGAATGGAATGGAAATCTTCACCACTCTCCTCCCAGATCCAAAGGATGCAATGTTGACAGCGATAGATGGACACCATGCATCCTCCGTGTCCCTGTGAGCTGGAGATGTGGTGTGAGCAGGTATGTTTGTCAAACGGTTATCAGGGCATACACTTTTTAGAGTGCATGTTTCCTGGGAAGGTCTCAAGCCAGATCTTGCCCAATGGCTGGAAAGCAATCCTGAGCAGCAAACTGGATTCACTGATAGAGAGAGGCCAGCCCCAATCTCCACAGGGTGAAAGGGTGGACCAGCTATATCTGAATCATGTGTTGTAAAGATGGTTGGGCTTGAGCTTCTTCTAAATTCTCTTACCACCTGGATAGGCATAGCAGTCCAAGGGGTGGCAAGTATCAGGGTGATTTTGGAAACCTTGTGGTGAGCAGGTGTTAGACCATCACATGGACTCTTCCTAAACTCTGGCCTAGATGAAGGGTGGTTCTGAAAGACAATCAGCTCTGGATTTAAATCCCTGCTGGTGACCTCATTCCCACTAGATGAATTTTCTCTTCCAGTCAGCACAGCTGGGGATAGGCATATATTTCTGGAGACAGTTTGCTGGGGAAAGCCAGGATACTTGGAGGAAGTCACATGAAATCTTGTGATCTGAAGGGCTGGTGACCCACCTGAAGGGAAGCCTTGTTTTGGTTTCTGGGGTCCTGTTGAAAGACCAGTCGAAGTTTCAGGCACCTTCTCTAATTGTGGCATGAGCAGACTTGAATGAGCATGACTGCTTCCATGGGAATCTGCTTGAAAAGGCTTTATCGTCAAGCTGCAAGTTGAAATGTAAAGCTTCATTGAGGCCTGGAGGTTTGGCATTTGGATGTTGCACTGGCTACAGCCTTGCTGGGGTGGGAGAGAATCACAAGGTTCCAGGGATGCATGCAGATTTTTGCTGCGGAGCGTAGAAACAGCTGGGATAGCAGACAGATCAATGTCTAGGCGTGATGTCCAGCTTGGCGGAGCTTTACAGGAGAGGACGTCAGAGGCCAAAGATACAGCAAGCTTCAAGGGATTGTTTTTTTCAGAAGAAATAGGATGAATACTTTTTTCTCTTTCTGAATATCGCTTGTAAGACGCAAATGTTGACCGAGTGCCAGAACTGCCACATCCGTAGCCCTGAGGGTACCTAGGAGGACTGGAACACCTGGATGTCTCATCAGAAGGACTGACACAGTGACCACTGCTCCCAAAACCTTTCCTCTGGTCTGTGTGTGCCAGGACAACATCTAGCCTTGAACAGTAAGCTCCAGAAGACGTGCTGCTTGGTGGTGAGCTGGCATTTCCTGGAGCAAGCTCTGCAACTGACTGACCAGTGGGAGGATGCCCTGCTGATGCTGGCATCTTTTGAAAAGGCCTGTCCCGCACAGCAGATTCAAAAGGAGGAGGTGGGGTCATTCTGCTGGAAGACAGCATCACTTCTGCAGTGGAGACATAGGTTGCAGATGAAAGTTTGCAGCGATGGTCCCTGCATGACATTCTGAAGCTTCGTCCTAAACGATGCAAAAATCAGAGCCACAGAAGCTTGCCTTTCCCCCTGTTTTTAAAACCAACTCTTAATCCTTTTTCCTTTGGCACTGGAAATTTCCATTCTTCCTCTGAAGCAAAGAAATGAGAGATGAATAAACGTTCTCCAGGAAAAAAAATGTATGAACTAAAAAAACCCCACATTCAAAATAAAAACTCACAGCTCTTCTAACACTGCTACCACCGCCTGTCACGTCTGCAAAGTGATATGAGTGTGGGATGGGCAGAAAGATAAATTACGGAGCATGAGGCTCTGCTCCCAGAGTGTTCTGACAGTGAGACTGCAGACAGAGTAGGAGGGAGCCAAAAAACGCCTGCCAGAGACAGCCTGCAAACTCGCTGTTATTCATCTGTGAAAAAAAAAAAGGAAAGCAGCTAACCTGAGCAATGCATCTGCTGCTGTGAGAAGGTTAGAACAGAGCGGAGTGTACCAGACACTGCTTCTGCCCAAAGCAAAACCGATTTTTTTTTCTTCCTTCTCTTTTTCAGCTGTTACTTGTCTGCACTCTGAAAGGCAAGATCTCAGTTCACAGGTCCTAGGAGAGTTTCCTACAACAGTTCCATGCAATGTCACAACTGAATTCATAATAAAAAAATTTAAAAGGTAGATGTTTGCCTAATTTTCTCCACATGTGCTCTATTTTCTTTAGCACAGAACAATCCTAGACTAAATTCTGCAGAAATCCTTCGAAGGTTTAAGTAACTTGGATGTAATACAAGACGCTGGCATAAAGTCAAACCTATCACACTGGCACAGAGAGCGAATGGGAGAGCAGTTCTCAGCAGTAGTTCTTCATTTAAAACACTCCTCTGTTGCCTTCTTCCTTCCCCTGCTCCTTGCTGCTGGGAGAGAGACTTGGTCTAAGACATACGAAGTACTGGGAAAAGAGTAGCCAAAAATCTTGGGATGACAGAAGCTGCTTTCTTACACACATATTTTGCAGATGTGCAAAGCAAAATGCACATGACTGAATTTTGCCTCAAACACAAAAGTCAGAAGAAACACAAGGGGTGGAGAGATTGCTTATGTTTGTTTGCCTGATAGGAATAATTTTTTTTAATGTGTTTTCTTCTGTCCTTTTTGAAAGCAGAAAATTACAACATTCCCATTGGGAAAGTGGTTTGGGAGTCTTCAGTTGATATCTTGGCTGAATACTTTTTGAAAACACGTTTGAAAGGACTGCTTTCCTACCCTCCTGCCTCTCTCCCAGGGAACAGTCTGCGTCACTATGCAGCCACATTATAACTCCACAAAGTAGTAACAGAGCTCCATCCAAACGGAATAGATTCCTCTTCCAAGTGTTCTTAAAATGCAGAGAAGTAAAATACAAATAGTGACTTAGGAATCGCAGTTCGCTGTCAAACTGTATATACTGATCCATAAAGCAGATGGTGGCAGCTGCAAAAGACAGCTTTGCGGTTCTTGCTACTTCTCCCTCATTTAGATGGGAGTCCTGCAGCACAGGAAGGATGATCACACATAGAGATGAGAGAACAAAAGCAATGGGGGATATTCTGGGAATACAGGAATTCCAGCCGTAGAGGAATCAGAAAAATGTTGCCATTTCTATTCAGGGCCAGGCTGATGCATTGCATGTTAAGGAAGGACTAGAATCCAGTAGAAGGTAAATTTCTTCCTGTTCTTCCATGAATTGCAGCAAATGAGCCTCTTCTTCCAATGATTTGCTTTTTTTATTGATTTCATCCCATACATTCTTCAAAGGTACAACTTATTTTGTATGTAAACACATGTAGTCTCTGTCTTCTCAGCAGCATAATAGCCCAAACCTGCACCACTCTGCATCACTGTGGACTGACACCTCTGGACATTGAGACGATTGCCAACATTGACAGGTCTCAAATAAGTAAAATTGACTTGAATACAGCAAAATATGATTTAGAATGAGCAGGTAGCAGTGGAATTTGTGAAGTAGAGGTGATATGTGCTTTTACCAATACTCTTTAGCTCTGAGGCAAGCTGATGGTCCTGGGCAGCTGCCTTTTCTTTATGGTACTTTTGCTCAGTGTCAGCTGTGGGTTAAAAGCAAGATGAAAAGAACGGACAATGCAGGAGGGAGTCATCATGATGGAGGAAAGCTAGTAATACCTGAAAGGAAAGCTCTTCACGGTATTGACTAATTGGTGCATCTAGAGTAGTGAGAGTTGAAACTCATTGAGGATCTGCTTGTTTGCATCCTTGGATATGAGCAAATTCAGTGTCTCTTCTTCCCACCTAACAGCACTTACAAGTTTCCAGGGTTCAATTTGAGCTCTAATCCATAACAGTCTTTCCTAGGTATTGTGACAGCCCAGTCATATGTCAGTGAAGGAGGAGACAAATGGCTGACTGTGATACCCAGATTACCAATTTACCAATCCATGGTGTTCTGTAATTTCCCTGGTAGATTGCAGGCAGATATTTGGTCACCGACTACAGAGACATTGTCTATATTACCACACCATGGTGACCTACTTTTCTATTTTATAACAGTAACTCTGTGAACATGCAACTGTAATTCTTTACATGCACAGACCTTTCACAAACAGCAGTAGTTGTTCAATCAGTTGTAATCTTTTGAGTATTACATATAAGCAACCATGAGATACAAAAATGTTTATAAATGTTCTTTCATAGCTAGATTGTTCTTTTAAACCTGGGTACTCTCAAAAAAACTATTATCTGCAGAGGGTGGTGGAAGGAACATAAGAGCATATGATGGCTGTGGCTCCCTCATTCTCACTAACTATGGATGAGAGCAGCTTGTCATTACACCCCTCTGCTTATTTTCTTCTCATTCTCCCTGACTATAAAATGCCATTTGTGTGAAAGGGTACTGGGAGGGACAGCCAAATATCCACACTTTCCTGTTCCACCTTCTAAACACTTACCCACAGTGAGAACAACTGAGTACCAGGCTCCTTAGAAGTTTCTAGAGAAAACGGCACGAGAGAAAAATTCTGATAACAAAACTGCCCTTCACAGTCCTCATGGTCACAGTGTTCATTCTCAGGCTGAAGAAACTTGTGGTAGAGGCAGGCACCTCACAAGCACATGGCAATGGTAAATTCATCTGAATAAAGAAGTAATGTGAGTACAGCTTACCTACGCTGAATGTGCCAGGTGCAACCCCTTTCACGTAAGAGTAGCATAGTCTTTTGCAACCAGGACTCATGACTGACAGGCAAAAAGAAACACTAATGCATAGTAACTTCCTACGTATTTATCTCTGAGGAGCATACAGCAAAGCACATGCTGTAGTCACAGTGCCTTGGCATGTTGGCTGAAACCCATTTCATGAAAAGAGGAAGAATATAGTGGGCAAAATTTTGTAGAGTTTACAATTTCCCTGATGATGCTCCTCATGAAGGACCTTAGCAGTGATTTATCACTGCTTGGTAGGAACTTGAGATATAGAGTAAACTGTGCCATTTGCTAATTAAATAACAAATAATAACTTTTAATGGACAGAACTATATAATATTTTACTCCAGAAACCTGAACCTAGGTGAAACACACGTGGTTTCACGTTTCAGCACAAACTCAGAATGTAGGCCATACTTGGCAAGGGTGCCAATTGTAGGGAGTTATGAAGATACACATTTCCTTCAAGGAACAAGTAGTAGAAGGCTTCAAGCCCATGTGTCCCAAAGGGTTAAGCATCACTGCATGGCACAGCTCAGGGTCAATTTTCCAAAAGACGTAGTGCCAATGGCAAAGCACTGGTGGAAAACAGAGCTCAGCACAAATTGAACACCATTATATTATGTTGCCAGTGGTCTTGAAGAATTATTTTTCCTTAATAAGAAATGACCCACAGGTATAACCTCCTTCAGCTTTTCTTCACCCCGTCCATTTGGCAACCCTCAATCGATCGATGTGGAAAGCATGAGAAGTCTCAGCACAGTTACAGCAATCTATCAATCCATGCATTTACACAGAGTGAGTGGAAAAGTCTTCTGAATTCTGCACTCAGTCTAGTAATAGAAAATGTCAGACCTCAACCTGGAACCTTTATAAATAGTTTCAATAGAAAGACAAGAAAGACAAAAGATAATTTCATATTGGTGGAAAAAAAAAAATCTGTTTCAAGAGGTGCAAAATTATAAGAACATCCTTCTGTCTCTTCACATTAAGTATATCAGCCCTCCCTGTTCATAGGAGGGCTTATTTCACTAGCTTATCTTTCTCTACTCTATCAAAGAGAAACTAATATTCCTTACAATCAAATTCTTTCATAGTAGTTTTCCATGCTGCTATCAACTGCCTTGCAGAACTGAGGTCAATTCCTTTTCCTGGATTAACTCACACTGCTAACATCCATTTTCCACTACTTGCAATTCCCCAGCATTAACCCTTCAGCCTGGGGTGAGTTTTCCAGCAACACCTGCAAAGTAATCTCCCCGTCCTCCTTCAAACCACCTTTACCATTTCCCTTCTCCCTGAAGCATACAAAACAATTTGCCAGTGGTTAAGCAGTTGGCACACTGCAAGCTGTTTGCAAAGTCAACTAATACTGGACAACTGTCTCCCTCTTCTGTTGTGACTCTCATCTGTTACCTCTGTTATTTGCAGTGAATTATCTTTCAGGCAAGGATCATCTTTTTGTTCCTGGTTCCGCACCAAAAAGGGGGGTGGGGTGTTGTCTTGTACCTTGCTACAGTCTCCAAGTGATACCACAATGTTAATTATAACTACAAAAAGAGTTTCTTGTCTATACACAGACCAAATGATTTTAAGTTATAGGTGAACAGTAGCGCCCCTTTTAGTTTGGAAGAGTTCAAATGCTTGAAGAGTTTAACTACTTATTTCAAGTTTATCATTCACATACCTCCTGTGAATTCAGGACCATGTCCAGGTGATCCCAATCCTTGTAGAACATTTGTTCTTGGTGTATTTTCTCCAGCCACTCCTTCTTCTGTTTCCATTCATTGTATACCTTTTCCTTCTCTTCCAAAAGAGCCTGTAGCTTCTGCTGAATCTGAACACAATTTCCAATAAAAATGAAATGCTTATTTATATCCTTCTGTCTTGATACCCCATGGACTGGGGTAAGGTGGGAGGAGAAAGAATTAAGTGGAATGGTGGATAAGCTCTCAAAAAAAAAAATCAAACAGGAAAAAAAAAATAGAACAAGTTCTAACATTTATATTTGGTCAGAGAGATAATCAGAAGGGCCTCATTTGAGGAATGGAGGAGTGCTTCTGACAGCATACATAGCAGTCCAAGCCAAGAGCAAAGAAAGGTAACTGTTTCTCAGATGTACCTTCTAGAATCAAATCCTAATTCTCCATTATCTTTAGTCATAACAATGCAATTATAGCACTTCATATTGGGATAAGACAGATGCTTAAGTAAGTTATGAACATAGCATATTCTCCTAATCAGTGCACACATGCTTCAATATTAGACTTCACGTAATGTCAGCTTCCAAAGTCTGTATATACACAAGCCTTCTATAGATGATTTTTCCTACATTTTTCTACAGGCAAAGGACTTTACAGTCAGCCAGATTTCTATTTGATTTAGTAATACATTGCAATAGTCAACAGATTTTCAGGAAATAGCTTGGTCAGATGGGAGAGTAATTTGCACAAATTCTTCAGTTTTCCGAAGATATTCAAGAGATGTTAATGAGTTGTCATGGGTAAAGTAAAGTAAAGTTGTCATGTCACAAGTAAACTAGTAGGTACTGGAAAAATTTCTGTGAGAGTCTAAGAAGCTATTTGTCTTCAGTAAACTGTCATTTTGATTTTTATCTTTCATTTCTGAGAAGTTAAATGTCCCAGCATAATTAATTACAGTAGAAGTATCAATTCTTCTTCAAACTCTCTCATGTGCTTGAGTGTTTTAGTTCTTTGGCTGACAGGTTTTTGTCCAACCTGGTCTTGTACAGATATAGGACTATAATGTGAAGCAGAGTATTCGTCTGAAAACCCAGTTTGGGAAGTGGGTAGAATTGCCTGTTTGCTGAGAACATAGCAAACTTCTTGAACAAGCCCAGCTTTGCTGCAGTAAGCCCTCAGGAGATGCCAGCACTCATCTACTGCTGAGGTTGGAAATGGAACAGATGTTTTTGTGCCCAAGCTAGGCAACACACAGAGGCACATGTAGGTCACGCACATGGATATGTGTGAGCGTACACAGGCATTTGTATGCTTACAGCACAATATTGTACAGAACGATAGTTACACTGGTGTTGAGTAGCTGAATGTGAGTGACTGAACCCAAATGAGTTTTAGTTACCTCTTTTGATCCCATTTCCTCATCTTTCAAGAGTGACTGTCCTAGCTGTACAACATGATTATACTTCTCTTCTCGTGCTTCAATTTCTGCCAGTAGCTGTTGATGCTGGGTAAGTCTCAGGCTGCTAGTAGATATGTCCCGAATAGTCTCCTTGGCTCTCATTTCCCTTATTATTTCTGCTGTCCATGAGAAATAGTCCCACACCTGGAACCAAAGAAAATGTGAAGGTTGAGGGTTAGACTGCGAGCTTGGGTTATCAGACAGGAAATCATAGGCTGACTGTTCAATTAAGTGAAAAATAGGTAATAAAATCACACATAAGAAAAAGTTAATTAAGGCTTAGAGGAATACTATGAATTTTAACGAGGGTGGATAACATGACTGCAGGAATTCCTACATACAGTGCTAAATCATACATGGTTTGTAATATCATAATCAAACTGTGTCATATCACATCGACAACATCATGTAATTTACTACCCTTTAGTTCACCATTCATTAAGTATTTGCTGGTGTTAAGACTTCACAGAGGATGAAACAATATCACCCTTCTTTCCTGTGACATAGCTTTGGCTAATACAAATCTATTCAAAACTTAAGTTGTACATATATTCTAAAATGAGAGTGAGAATTTCTAGTGGAAAGAGAAATGAGCTCACTCCAACAGAGGTGGAAAAAAGTAAATCACAGAAAAAATTGCTTAAGCATATCAGGTATGCAGATTCAGTTCCTGGTTTGTGGAACTATATGACAGATTGGCACAGAAACAAAACTCTGGAAAAAGGAAGTAATGATAGTTTACTTTCAAAATCTGATGAACCAATAAATATATCTACAATGTCTTAAAATGTCTGAAGCATTCAGCTGAGGCAATTATGGACAAGAAAATTCTTAAATAAATCTCTGAGAATTATTTTCTGACTATGACTGAAGAAACTTGTGCAAGTAAAAATAATTTGACATTTTCTGTATGTCTTTTTCTGCACTCGATTCTGCACCTTTACCAGTCCACTTACTTTAGGCATCTCATTTCAATCTGTAATAGGTGTTCTATTCTTATGTCAGTTGGCAAAAAATAGAACTGCAAAGGACTGTAGTGGGTATTATATGGGATGATTAATTAAGTTTTATTATAGTTTAATTGTGTTTGGATTAGTTGATTCAATTCTGAGGTGGTAAATGCTCTTTTAGGATTTTTAAGTGTATTAAAAAAACCTGTTATGTATAGTAAATACTGAAGAAAAATGCTCTTTTACTGCAGAGAACTAAAAATTTCCTCTTGTGAATGGTCGCTGGTTTTTCCACTGAAGGAAACTATGTAATTGAACTAGCTTCTTGCCTGTTCCATTTTAACCATAGATTTTCATCCCTGTCATCAAAATTTTGTACAGCTCAGAGCTGGCTTATGAAAAATCCAGCCAGGAAAAAATATTTTCAGAAAAGCACCACAAAATTGAAATTGGCCAATTTGAGGTCCTAAGAATTTAGACTTTAAAGCCAAGATACTCTTCTCTTAAAGATAATGAAACACAGCCACCAAAGGACAGTCTAAAAGGGCTGTGGTCCTTTTAAAGGGGCCCATGTAGTGCACACATATTGTCATAATTTTGATTTGCAGAACTAATTCAGACATAGCTGGATGTCACTGTAGACACTGACACTGCACTTGTAAATGTCTAAGACTCCCTAAAATTTTAAGGTAAGCATTAGGAAGACATCCATAAATGTCAGGATGTT
Source organism: Eurypyga helias (assembly GCF_000690775.1). NCBI lineage: Eukaryota > Metazoa > Chordata > Aves > Eurypygiformes > Eurypygidae > Eurypyga > Eurypyga helias. The sequence goes on from NW_010259590.1 coordinate 49,297, forward strand.
TAATGCAATGGAACAAGTCAAGAGCCAATAAGAAGTTATTGGACTACTTACTGCCAGTAATATTTAAGGACAGGGTAGGCATCAGTCTACAGGAAACTCCTAGCACAAACTTCAGAACAAGAACTTCAAACCATTCAGAAATACTTTGAGTCTATGTCTAAATTCCTCTTCCTTGACAGTTTCCTGGAAGATTTGGAGCCCTCTGCTGTTACTGTGTGTTATCAGTTAGGGTCAGCTGTGCCATTTAATCAGACTAAAATCGTACTTGATGGGATGCAAGGAGTTACAACAGATGATTCCGCAGAATTGTCTTTTCATGGAAAGGCTGATTTGTTTTTGTTTCACTTCTTAATCTGTGTACAATTTCATAATAAAAAAAGCCCCATGGACTTCATATGAACGATACTAGTGGAAAAAGTACACTGAACAGCTGAGACTAACATTGTTTGTGGGCCTCTTGGCACAGCTGAAAGTGGAAAGGGAGCAAAGCTGCCTCTTTGCACTCAGCAATTTGGGGAATGTCCTGCAGCAAAGCTGCTCTAACCTACCCTAGAGCTACCGAGATTCTTACAGTCATTAGAGATAGCTGTGTAACTCTGACTTGTCTCATCTGCACAGGAAGATGAGTTTACTGAATTTGTGGAAA
>NW_010259590.1:50049-80187 GCF_000690775.1 Eurypyga helias
CCATAAAGCCCAACCATAACCCTACTACTGCCAAGTCCACCACTAGACCATGTCCCCAAGCGGCACATCTAAACGTCTTTTAAACACCTCCAGGGATGGTGACTCAACCACCTCCCTGGGCAGCCTGTTCCAATGCCTGACAACCCTCTCAGTGAAGAAATTCTTCCTAATACCCAATCTAAACTTCCCCTGGTGAAACTTGAGGCCATTTCTTCTTGGCCTATCACTTGCTACCTGGGAAAAGAGACTGACCCTCCTTTCAGGTAGTTGTAAAGAGCAATAACGTCTCCCCTGAGCCTCTTTTTATCCAGGCTAAACAACCCCAGTTCCTTCAGCCACTCCTTATAAGACTTGTTGTCTAGACGCTTTCACCAGGATCAGGAATACTTCTTGCCAGCAGACTGACATCAGAGACAGGGAAATGTCTGAGGCATATAATCACATCTGCATGTCACTGAAAATACAGTCACCTGGCTTTGTCTTTCTGTTTTATAATGTTAAGAAAGCACCTTAATGACTGTGTAGCTGTCTCTGTTAAGCCCTGACAGATTTTTATATTTAGACACTTTCACCAGGATCAGGAATACTTCTTGCCAGCAGACTGACATCAGAGACAGGGAAATGTCTGAGGCATAATCCCATCTGTGCATGTCACTGAAAATACAGTCACCTGGCTTTGTCTTTCTGTTTTATAATGTTAAGAAAGCACCTTAATGACTGTGTAGCTGTCTCTGTTAAGCCCTGACAGATTTTTATATTTTTAAAGGTTTTATTGCTTGTAAATTTACCAATGCAGATGAGAGGACACATGGCCAGAGTAAGAAATAAGCTACAGATTTGCCGTTTATATCACAGGATGTATCACAGATTTCAGACAAAACTCAAACCAAAGATATTTCATATGGTTCCAGCAATTTAAAAAAACCCAAAAACATACCACCACCAACAGGACATTTTCTATCTAAAGTCAATAACTAAGTTTATTACATAAGTTATGAAACAAATCAATAATGATGTGAACTCTGAGTGACTATGTTTGAATGGATAAATCCATCAAGATCCATCTCCTGATGAAAAGGCCCCCAGGCTGAAGATTTCAAGTATCTAATGTGTTAAAGAATACATACTAGAAGAAGTTTGCCTTGTTCTTACTATCGTCCCTAGATCACCGTCAGAAAGACAGTGGACAAAGGAAACTTTCATGTACATCAGTAGAGCGACTCTAATTTTCCTTAAGTCATATTCTAATTCACTTTATCTCTCCATCAACAGTTCTGCACAAGATAATGGATTCTTAACAGTTAAAAACCAAACCAACCAAATCCTTAAAAATTGAAGTGTCATAAGCACTTCTTCTCTAACTCTACAATATATTTTTGGATGAAATATGACAGGTAATGCTTTGCTTTGAACACTTCCAGGAGACTCAAAGTGGATTAGCCTGATGTGCAGAAGCCTCTCATGCTAACACAAAAACATCATGTATGCTCTATTGTGGTCTTGATCCCAACTCACAACCTTAAGACAATCTTGTGGAAAGGTTTTTTTGCAGGTGAGCATACCCTGGATATTCTCTGCTTCCCAGCAAACATGGAAAGAGAATGTGAACTGCCAGAGGTGTCTTTGACACTGAAGTTACACCTGGAACAGTTCAAGTATATAAGGGATGTAAAGTTATTCTAGAAATCTACATTAGCAACTTCCTTCATGATAAAAGGGGGCAGTCCTGCTGTTTCAGTACTTGCTAGTGCAGTACTTACAACAATAATCTACTAATTTGCAGTGGTGTAGCTCAAGTTTCTTCACCAAGACTACTGACATTTGCAAAGTATTCTGTGGCAAATCGTCCCTCAGTGACCCACTGAATTCTTTGGATAGAAAACTACTGTGTGTTGCAGATGATGATATTATGCTTATATATGCATGTCAGTGTGTTTATGCAACTTCAGATGTTACTTCCAGTAAACAGTGAGTTGTATTTGATACATTCCATGAAGGAAGTTAGCTGAAGGCTATTGCATGCCGTGAGAAAGAGAGAACAAACTTTTAGCCATTATAAATAGGAGTCTAGCATCTATTTTTATCACTTTTAGTGGAAATTGCAGAGTCTTTGAAAAGACTACTGCTACTACTGTGATGACCGTTTCTGATAACTATCAATTATCCCATACACAGTTGGATACAAGCTTCCCTTCCTACAGAAGGTAAAAGATCCTTATCCTCTAAAAGCTTTCTAAATAGCTACAAGCACTTAAATAACTTCATTTAATAACACAGGTGGCACCTGCAGGCTCTTACATCAACCTTTGCAGCTTGCAAGTACGCCCATGATTCACACGCACTGAAAGCAGCTTTCCCCTGTGTACCAACGGGCAGAAGGCAGAAGTGCTTACTTGTGCCTGAAACAGGTAAAGCTTGTATGCTTGTTCCAGAAGTTTCTTGCGCAGTTCCACTTTAGACTTCAGGGCCTTCCAGTTGGTCACAATTGCCTGCTGCTTTGCTTTCAGGTCTTCCACCTGCTTCTTTGAGCAATGGGTCAGCACATGATCTGCAGAGTGCATCAGCTCTTGCAGCTGTGCACAGGGATGAAAGAAGAGGATAGGAGAGTCGGAGAGATTCAGCTAATTTCAGAAAAGTTATGATAAAGGCTATGTTAATTGTACATGAAACGACAATGCAAGCAACATTTCTGACCTGCCTTTTCTAACGCTACAGAAAAGCTTCCCTAATTTCAGTTTTATGGAATAACAGTGACATCTAGTGTTTTCTAAGGCTCATCACAACAGGGACTTTTCAAATAGGCAGGGATATTTTGTTTCTCCTTTTTGCTAAAACATTTATTACATGAATAATGCAAATAATAGCTAACCACACCTTGTTTTCCGTAGCGGACATATCGATTAACTGTGACTACATTCTCTTCATGCATCTCTCATGCTCTTTTAACTTTAAATGTAGCAAGCAGCTGGTGGGATCAATTCTAGTGTTATCTGCCACAAGGCCAAGACATGAAGCCACTGATAAGTAATATTAAGGTTACCGAAGCTGTTAACCCAGTATAACACATGCTGTGTTAAATATACCATTACATTTACTAAACAAGGGGGTGAAGAGAAAACTCATACTAGTTTTATTGGTCTAGTTGAAGCTAAGTAAATCTCCTATACACAAGGAAGCTTTCTAAACAACAGCTGTTCCCATGAGCTGAAACTTTTTCCAGTCCAATTCCTACCACTGTAAACTTGTTGAAAATTCCAGACTGCTGCCCCATCCTTCCTTCTGTAATCCTCTATATTCAACCAATGCATTTTCTGTTCAATGAATATTCAGTTTCTCTGTACATAGACCAGATTGTTAATCACTTCCATAGTCAGCACTCATTATATAATATGTCCCTCATTAGTAAGGTTTTAAATAACCTACTTTATCACTGCCATCAGACCTTGAACATATTAAAAAAGCAGAAGACTAAGGAAGATTCCTAGAGATTTGCAGGCTCTCACAGAGAGCCTGTAATAATTTGGATCACAATATCAAATTGTTACTATGATTGTCTTGGAAACCTGAATTTTGGCTGCACAATAAAGACCACAAAGGACTTTTATTACCTGCTGCTCATTCCCAGAGAGCTCGTGCTCCAGGGCCACATGGTTCCGGAGCTGGGTTTGCACACCTCTCATGTCCTTAGCAACATCATCTGGAATACTTTTGGACTTCTCCTAGAAGTAAGAAATCATAGAAAGCTTTGTTACTTTCTGCTTCCAAGCGAAACACAGTACAAGCCTACTTTTTTGTAGTGCAACTCATACTGAACGATTAAGGAAATCCTGGGTTACTCACCTGTTAGAGGTAAAAGGAAGACAGAAAAATCTGTCCTAGTACATCCATCCTAGTAACTCACTCGTAAATATCTTAGCAATTAAGCTATCCAACTGGACTGTGAGAGAGGAAGTTTCAAGCCTTATGACATTTGATTTTCCATTCATAACAGGGAAAGGAAACAGGAGTAATATAGTTGAATAGGGCAGCCTCTGCCAGCACATGCAAGAAGCAAACCTGATGCATGTATCCTACCGAAGACCTGTTGCCTTGCAAACAGTGGAAGCTTTGTTGGATCGCCACTTCCTGTACACATCTGTGTGAGGGAAACCACACCTCTCAGCGCAGCAAGGATGTGGTTTCACTGTGAAATTATTCAGGATGCTGATAAAACAGAAGGCTGAAGATTTTCATTGTGACTTCTACCCCCAGTTTTCACACTGGAACTGTTTGAAATTATGGCCAGTACTGGGCACTAAAATGAAAGAAAAATATTTTTGACCCAGCTTTTTGCATCAGGTCACATGATTGCCTGCCAACCTTCCAGGCTAACGGTCACTGTAATCCAGAGAACTACCTTTTTCACAAGACAGCTCTTTCTTCAGTGTGTAAAGCTACAATGGTGTATAAAGATCCATCCCAGTGAGCTAGTAAACAGTATCTTAGGCCTGATGACTGCAAACAACATTACTATATGCCCTGCATTGTGAGAGAACTTAGTTCAAGCCCTGGTCTTCTCAGTTTATCCTACAGATCAGCAGTACTAGCTGCACCTGGTTTCACCAATGGTTCTCCAAGTGACCAGTCAGGTGTCTAAGGATTGCCCAGGTTTTGTTTGTTTGTTTGTTTGTGTTTTGTTTTGTTGTTTTTTTTTAACACTTTGAGTAAGTACACAGGTTTCTTACTGATCTTTTTTTTTTTTTTAAGTCAGCAGTAAGCATGCTGAGAATCATAAGAATAAATGGGGCTGAAATGAAGTACACGTTATATGACACTTTCCCAGTATTTTTTACCTCAATATGGGCCAGAGCATCTGTCAGGTCCTGGTAACACTTGTGAATTGTCTCAGCATCTCTCAGCCGCTCACCTCGTAATCTGGTAATTTCTAACAGCTCCTCCCAGGAGTTCCTACAAGGGAGGATGATGAAAAGGATCATGTAAAACATTAGAAGTCGGAGTAAAGGAGGTTAACAGTCTGAAAAAAGACTGAAAACAAGACCTCCTCTTACTTTTTTTTTTTTTCCATTATTGCCATTAAATTCTGTTTGAGTGATTCTCTGAGCAGCAGCATGTCTCTCACCCTATTCTGTCCATGTCCTCCCATCTGCTCCAGGCACTTAAATAGGTGGTCCTATATAAGGGTGCCCCTCTACAATATGGTTTTCAGGCTTTATACGCAGGACTTGGAGGACTGAGTCAGACCCTACTAATGCTTCATGTTTCTCTTTTGGGCCAGTTTGGACCGATGCCAGACATTGGAAGCTCAGAACATCTTCATGTTGTTCTGCAGAACAGTCATGGCATTCAAACTTGAAAATAAGAAGCAATAAAGAAGCAACTAAACTCCTAGCCTTTCAATTAAGTGATCCTATTTCAAGGGGCAAAGGAAGTTCACTCACCCATACTTGTAAAGCACCTCTGATGCCACGTAGAAGCCAAATCAGCAAGCAGCTACTGTCTGCACTATAGTAGTCTATTTTTAAATGAGGCATGGCAGCAGCTCTGTATCAGTGAGCAAACCACACATTTTGCAAATAGAGAACTGGGAGGACATGCTTTACCTTTTTCTAATCCCTCCTCACGTCCTCCTGCTCGAGAGTGAATTGAAAGGACAAAGCATTACAGAGCTAACACAAGTATCCTACCTTAGCTCTTTCTGCTTCTGCCGAATTTCCCGGGATTCAGAATGCCCACAGGTCAGCAAGTTGTCTGCCAGCTGCTGGCAAGCCACAAGTCTCTTCCCAGCTGCTTCCAACTGGTGTCTGAACGTGTCATATTTGGCATAAAGTTGCTTTTGAAAGAAAAGCAATAACAAAAAAGGCATTTTGAGTGCTCTTTTCCTAAACATACCTCTTCTCAGCTATCAGAGCACAGCCAAGACAGGAAATAAGCTGATCATATTTGGAGACAGAGAAATTGCAGAGAATTACTGGATTTTGCCTCCAAAGACCATGAGGAGCTACAAACTATTAGCAAAACATGAGGTTTGTGATGCAGATATGAGGCAGAAACATTATTACTGGTGATATAAACATTTAATGTACAATGAGCTTTAATTATTAAATTATGTTTTCACTTCTTAAATGCAAATGTGCTTTCAGTACTATAACTAGATAATGTCATCCAATTTTAAGATTTAGGACACAAGATATTTTGAAATAAATTACGAAAGCGAGGATTCTGAATGGCTATTGATTTCCAACAGGCTGAAATTAGGTTAGTTTCTGTGCCATGTGAAGAGGTATAGCTGTAGATGTCTGTACATCCGTATTTGTGATGAAAAAAAGCCTTAATGGACACCAGACTGAAATATCTGGTTATTAAAAATAGAAAGGAGATGCTCTCTGAAGGCGGAGACATTATAACATGCAGTTGTTTCATGCAGCTCAGCCCCCACGGTAGCAGGATGTGTTAGGCAATGCTGTCTGCCTCTCATGAGTCAATCCTTCCCACTCACTCTTCACCCTTTTCTCTTCCCATCTCCCAGTTATATGTACTTGCTTCTTACTTTGTCTTATAAGTTTTCAAGGACAACCTTAGAATCTTTTTACAGTCTCATTACATAGTGTTTGGTTGATTTTTCATCTGTTACTCAAAAAACTCACCAATACATGTTCATAATCGTTTCCATAGTCTTCAGAGCTGGCTGTTTGTTTCTGCTGAGTGATCCAGTCTTGCAGATCTTCATATTCTCGTAGAAACTCATGCAAGACAAGAGTCTCATCCAGCTTCTTCCCTCTGTTGGAGGCAGGAGACAAGACAATACAATTACACCATAGGAATATAAGAGGAGGGCAATGAGTAACTTTCTTCCCCCAAACTTCCCACCATCAAGACTCATTCTCTTTAATGAAAAAGTTGACTTTATTTCTCAAGATTGGAAATTATATTCACAGGATGACAGCTGTCAGCAAGATCAGACTAATTGGCTGAGTTTCCCAGAAAAGTACTGTGCCACTGTTTTGAGGTTTTTTTTCCTTCCCCTGAGAATACCCTTCATTTTTTTCCACATCTGTCCTGATCTATATTTCTAAAGATAATTGTAGTACTTAGGAAAAGAAGAAGGAAATCTTTCTAACTGAGGATTATGTACCAGGAAGGCAAATGCTATGAAAGCCATTTGATGCAATTCAGCTCACAATGCCTGTTCAGCAAAATTGCGCTAACCTGCTGCATATTTCTGATCATCTGGAGTATTTTATAATGCAGCCTGACATGCTACAAGCCTTCTACCGTACACAAAATATCAATTTTCCATCTGCTAACTCTGCCTGGACATTGTGAAAATATTCCAGGAAAGATGAACCTGGCTTCCCTGTTTGAATCACAAATGCTCACCACAAGAGATGTAGCCTGCTGAGAGACTCCAGCCCACCAAGCAGAATGCAGATCAGAGGTATGAGCCGGACCACCAATGAGGCACCAGGAGACTCAGGTTAACATTAAGCACAAATGTACGAAAAACATCTCTGTGTTCAATACACACAAACATTTTTATATTTCTTATTCCTTTTTCTGAACTTTTCATTCACAGGATTTTCTATTGATGCTTTTATTTTTTAAAAATATAAACAAAAATAAAAACAGAAGGTAAAATACCAGCATTTCCTCTAAACTTTATTTTTCTAGCATCCAGACACAGTTACTTGTTTTTCTACTTGAGGAGCCCCATTCCTCTTCTGAGTGAAATTTTTGTGGAGGAAAAACCTAGACTGTTCACACATTTGATCCTTCCTGACAACAAACCAGACGTGTTTAAAAACACTGTGTACAAGTAAACTGTCTTGTTGTAAACATCTTTCTGTAACAATAACAGAAAGGAAGTGAAAAGTAAATGATTCATTCAAGAATAAAAAACTTCCTATACTACCACAGCCACTGGGCATAAAGATGTGTAATTGTTAATTGTTATCCTTCTGCCAGTAATGATTTAAGTACTTTTCAAGCAACACTAAATAAACCTCTCAAAAACATTCTTTTCCTTTTGATAGCAGCTTCCAAATACCACAAAGGCAAGTCAGAATCCATCATCTCAAGTCACTTTACAGGAGGATGATGAAGGATAGAGAAGTAATTTTGGGGATTTTGCTTATTATGTAGCAAAACTCTCTGAATAAGATGTAGAGTTCCTGCTTAACAATAATGAAAAGCTCATAGGTTCACAGAATTCTAAAATAGAAAGAAGCAATTTCCTAAATATAATTGAAAAAAAAGGAGGAATCATAGAATCATAGAATGGTTTGGGTTGGAAGGGACCTTAAAGATCATCTAGTTCCAACCCCCCTGCCATAGGCAGGGACACCTTCCACTAGCCCAGGTTGCCCAAAGCCACATCCAGCCTGGCCTTGAAGACATCCAGGGATGGGCCATCCACAACATCTCTGGGCAACCTGTTCCAGTGCCTCACCACCCTCTCTGTGAAGAATTTCTTCCTGACATCTAATCTAAACCTCCCTGTTTTCAATTTGTACCCATTACCCCTTGTCCTATCACTACAGGCTCTTGTAAAAAGTCCTCTCCCAGCACCCTTGTAGGCCCCCTTCAGATACTGGAAAGCTGCAATGAGGTCTCCCCGAGATAACAGATATGATCTAAATTCCAGTGAGGTAACCGGAGATATTCTTCATTACTGCAGTGAATCAAACCTAGGATTCAAGGGGCAGTGCTAGTCTCTACCTTGCTGCTGCTAGTTCCTGCAAATCCTGGAGTCTTGAATGAACTTGTTCCTTTGGTGCATCAACCTCGACATGATGGATGGAGCCCACAAGAGGAAGATTTTGGGCACTTTCACTCAGTTCTTTCATCAAATTTTGGTAAATGGCAATCTCATGCTCCAGTGCCTGGCAGAGAAAAGAATGGGTTGAGTCTCAATTGTCCAAGATAACCAGTTTGAACTTTTGCATCAGCCTATGGTGTAGTCATTGAAACACTAAAAGAGGAGAAAAAACTTTCTGGAAGCACGTAACATTTTCAGGACTTGATCAGTTTTATGAAATTTTCTAGCAACATCTTCTGGAAAAAAGTGCACATAAATTAAAAAAAAAAAAAAGTTAAATAAGGACAATTAGAAATTCCCGATATATTATTAGGCAGAGAAAAGTATTCCTGGAATAATACTCTATCTGTAGTATTGATTTTAGGAAAAAAAATAAGGCTTCTGCCTGCACCTGATGAGACTGAAAACAGATAGCAGATCATAGTCAGTTTTGACCTCAGAAAAATAAGATGAGAATATTCACCATTCTTATTTTCCCCCAAACTACATTTTTCCAACCATATTAGTAAGCTGCATTGATCTCTTCCATTCACATGTTGATATACATCAGTGTGAAGCATCTTGGAGATGGACGGACACTTAAGTACCAATGAGACAGAAAAATCTTACAGTCACAAACAGACTAGAAGATCAGGACAGTGTGTGGAACTTAAGCAGAGAAATACCTTATGTTTCTTGATGAGTTTCCGTGTTCCATCTTCGTCCTTACCATAGTCCTTGCTTGTCACAAGCGGATATTTTTCTGCTATCCAAGCCTCCAGGTCTGAGGTATTCATTAAAAACTATCAGTTAAACAGAAAGCAAATTAGTTTCTACCTCAGCTTTCAAACAGGTCATTTTTTTATGGCTTAATAAATTCCAAATGAATGGTGCACTGTAAGATTTACTGTGATGTTTTATTAAATAACAAAGAGTATTTAATCCCATGAAGTGCTATTCCACCCTCTTGTTCTGTCAAATCATAGGAAGGTGATGGAGGCCACAGAAGGAAGACTTCAGTGCAGGATCACTAAGGTCTTCTCCAGGCATCAAAGCTCTGGCAGTAAGTTTCAAGTTGTCTCACTTTTCTTTCTTCACATCACTATCCTTACTTGAGTTTTCCATTATATTGTTCACTAAGGGTAGGGCATAACTGCATAATATCAGTCTGATATTTCTTCTTCCCCTTCCTGAGAGGTTCAAATCACCTATAAGAATCAGGCTTCATAAAGCCTGTAGTAATGACAGCTGTTTGTATAGATGGAGGAAATTAACAGCCAGATGATCATATTCCCCAGGGAACATACTTGAGGTGGGCCTGTGAACTCTATGCAAATGCTGGTTGTGTCTACAAAACTATGCTGTGTGAGTAGCTGCACTCTTACATAACCCACGGATGACACAAAATTTGGATCGTCCAGATAAATATTTGCCTGTATTTCTTTTTTAAACAGGCTAAACGTAAGGGTCAGTATCCTGTTGAAAATAATAGGCTCAAAATCCGAAGTTGCTGTGAGAGTGAGAGTGTGCTATCAGTTGCTCAGTATCATACCGTTGCCTGGAACAGGCAAAGATTTGATGTTACAAGAGATCCCTAGTTTTCTGATTTCCTTGTCATGGTTTTCCAATATGAAAGGTCAGATCAGGATCCATTGCATTACTTACGTCAAAGCCAGAGACTGTGTAAAGATATTGAGAAAGGAGCTACTGCTAGGACAAGGATGTGTTCTACATACAACCATGAGGGATGGGTACAGAGTCCAAGGCAAACCCCTACAGCAGCAGCTCTAAACTGGGGGCTGCATTCAGCTGTGCAACCCAGCCCTCCACTTCCATGAATCTGGCCTCAAGCAATTGAACACCAGATCCAGCAAAAGTCTTTTGTTTTTCACTTTAACACTCTGGCCATCCTGTTCGTTTGAAGAAGCTAATGTGTAAGCACTTTGTCCTAATTTGTACCTCCTGGAAGCCAACTGAGTGCTGCAGCTGCTTCATCCTTTCCTCACAGGCCTTCTCCAAGCCCTGCCAGGCAGTCACAAGCTCCTGACATTTCTCAGTTATTTTCTGAGATGATGGGTGCTGGCCTACAATCATTGTGTTTCCTTTATCCAGGACCCGCTGGACTTGCTGCCTGTGGGCATTCACTTCTGCCTGCAGTTCCTGAGAATGAGATAAAAGAAAACATAGGAATAAAGAAAGGCTGTGTGAGGACAAAGAAATTCTATGTGCTCCTAGTCCTAAGCAAAACTGGCAGCTAGTGACAATGGGCGGAGTATAGCCAGTGGATGCAAGGACTGTGTTTCTACAACAGCTGCAGCCTCAGCCACAGGTCCCAGCCCATTCCGCTCTTGGTGCCGCCAGTGAGGAAGGAGATATGAGCCTGTAAAGTGGCCAGCAGACACTCCTTAACTTCCCTACAACCTCAGCACTACCCATCAAAGTTCTTGGCCCAGTTCTACCCCTTCTCCTTACCACAGACCTGCCCTTTCCCCTGCCCAGCAGCCAGGGAGGTTTGAGGGACAGAGCAGAACAAGGGATGAGACACAATCCGGCACAAGGGATGAGACACATCCGGCATCTGCCGGATGCAGAAAAAAGTGTTGAGTTGCTGATGGGAAAATACACTATCCCAGAAGATGAGTGGGCTGGAGGATGATGGGAAGAGGGACGCTGTCAACAGTACCATGAAAATCATTAGAGTCCTGCTCCCACAAAGCCTCCCACTGGTCTTATAACCTTCCCTGTGGAACTTGCAATCCAGGTGCTGCAAAACTCAATGTTGCCTGTGGTGCAGGGCAGCTCTGAGGTGCCCCTCCAGCTGTGAACTTATACAAAGAATCAAACTCTCCAGAAATGTGTTAACCTGCCTTTATAAATATATTGAGTGTGGCTTGTTCAAACCATTTTACAGCAGTACAGGATTAAAATGAGCATTAAATGGCTGTTACATAGCCTCTAGAGAATGCACAAACCTCAAGACTGCGTGTATAATGAAAGAGTAAGCATAGAACTAAAATAGGATGAGCGTGTAACTGTTAAAATATTCAACCCAGATCAACCTAGAAAGCAAAAGCATTATTTTTTTTTTTCTACTTAGTGTGAGGTACACTAGCTTTTTATCCACTTCTAAGGGGAAGAAATACAAAATTTGTCAGAATAGTAATACTGTAAAGTGTGACCAATTTTGCATTTCACACAGGAATTTGTTGTTTGCTCTGAAAATCATCACACTGCTGACTTGTCTCAATCCACTGGAAGGATTTTAGCTGGGTTAGTGCTGTAATCGGTGAATGTACTCATTAAAAGTGTGGCAATGCATTTTGTTTGCAGCAACCTTCCTGGAAATAAAGGGTGCTGGTTTGCAGGCTGAGGTGAAATGCAATGTGCCGACATACTATAATACACTTGATTAAAGGAGTTACCTTGTGTTTTTGCAACAGGCTTTGAGCTACATCCAAGGACTTCCCACAGTTGGTGGAATGGGCAATAGGCAATCTCTCATTAATCCAGTTCAGTTCCATATTATGATAATGGTAGAACTCATAGAGATCCACTGCAGCTTCCAGCAACTTACGCCTGTCATCAAGAGGTGCTTGCAAAGACTCAAACCTAAGGGTCATCCATTAAATATATGTTAAAACAAAGCTTTATCCTGATTCTGCCAAGGGAATGAGGCTATGATACCAATGTGAAGATTAGAAAAACCCTGGACAGTTCTTTTCAATTAAGTTTCAGTGGTTAGCGCTGGCTGCACATACAAGAATCTTGTCTCCAGAAGCCTATGTTTAGCAAGTAGATTATACAATAACATTAAACATAAGCAGATGAAAAGTGTTTTACAGTTTTGAAGCCCTAGGCTTGTCCAGTGAGGTTTTAAGGAACTGGTCACTATTGAATGTTGGTGCACTGCACCTCTTAGAAAGTGGTGGATGACCTATGGATAAGCAAAGGACTGAAGGAGGAGGGCAGCAGGCAAGGAACAAGCTCCAGAAATAAAGGTTGAGATGGGTCAACAGGCAGCTGTGTAGGTGCAGATCAAAGCACAGTTGTGCTACAGGTGTGAGGACAAATCATTCCTGAATATGGGTTAAACCTAATCAACCAAAACACATCTTCTAGAAGGTAGAATAAAAAATGTTATTTGTCACAAGGGGTGGAGACAAAAAGTGAGTGATGCCTCACCTTTTCAGATATTTCTGTGTTTCATCCAGAATCCTCTGGGAGTCAAAGTGATTGGTGGCCATTTTCCTCGCGTGAGATACAATAGAGTTCATTTTCTCTGCCAGCTCACGTGTCTCATTTTCCAGCTGTCTGTGCTGCTTGAGTAGATCACGACTGGAGCGCAAATCATGGCCTGTCTCAGATTCCTGAAGAACTTTCTCAATTTTCTCTATCTTCTTTTTGGCATCCTGCCAGGAAAAGATTACAGCACACTTGTACTGATCTTTCAACATCATGTTTTCTCACTCAGCCCATCCCATGACAGCTTCCTGGACACAATTTGTAAATCTCTATGTCCTTTCTTTGTAACATGATGGCCAGATGTCTCTAAGAGGCATCTCCTGGGAATATTTTGTTTTGCACACTATTTTGGAGTCCTCTTCTCTCTGAGACACTATAGCATATGTTTAAAAACAGTCTCTTTGAACTATCTTCAGTGACATAACACAAAACAATCAAACAATCTTCAAAGACTTCACATTATAGCTACAACACAACAGCAGTTCCATGACACACCGCTGTTGAAACAGTTTCACAGCACGTTGTGCCTGTTACACAATTTGTCTGGATGACAGTGTACTTAATTGTCATCCAGTAACAGGTAACGGGTTTAAATTGAAAGTGGGGAGGTTTAGATCATCAGGAAGAATTTCTTCACAGGGAGGGGTTTGAAGCACAGGAACAAGTTGCCCAGAGAAGTTGTGGATGCCCCATCCTTGGAAGTGTTCAAGGCCAGGCTGGATGAGGCTTTGAGCAACCTGGTCTAGTGGAAGGTGTCCCTGCCCATGGCAGGGGGGTTGGAACTAGATGGTCTTTAAGGTCCCTTCCAACCCAGACCATTCTATGATTCTATGATAATACAGTGCCATGACTCCAACCCCAAACTGACTCCAAGCAAGCAGTTGCACAGCATTGACCAATGCAGAAAGTTTTGATGTTTTCCCAGTACAGGACGGCCACTCAGATGCAGTGCTGAGCTCGAGTTCCACAGCTTTGTACCTTGGTGCTGTGCTGGCACTGTTATCCTGCCCATAGCTTTGGAGCGAGCTTGGTCAGTGTTATATTGGTTTTCTCTCTGGAGACTTAAGACAAAATGGACACCTTAAAATACACTTTATCTGGATGGTATTCTGCTCTTTTTGGGGAAGACCACACAACAGAGGAATCAGAATCCTGAGATATTCCTCTCCTCTGTTCCCTATCACCTTCTGACCTGGAGCAGTTCCATGAGCTGTTCTTGCTGCCCAGCTTGTCTCAGCTTGTCACCTCGCTCTATCATCCTGCGATACAATTCCTTCCACTTCTTTTGAAGCTCTGCCATCTTCTCTTGGATAGAAACTGCAGCATAATGATGGTCTTGAATCAGTTGATTTCCTTTCTGTTGAAACACAGCACATCATTTTTTTTATCAGATCAGCATCTATGAATCCTGAGACAAAATTGAAGACTTAGCACCAAAACTGCCTTCACCTTTATCAGTGTTGCAAAGTGCTCCTCATTAGCCATCATTTCCTTCTCAGCAGCCTCATGCCACTTCAGTTTGCGTAGAACATTTGTTGGATCACGATAGGATTCATCTGATGCAATCTTGTACTTCTCTTCCATCCATATCAAAAGCTCAGCTGCATCACGATTAAATTCCTTACAGAAACACACAGGATTAAATTGATTTAAATCCTGATTCTGTGTGGGTTTGCAGTGCATCCTTGCTGCTAGGATCAAGCCCTGATTTTTTTTTTTTTTTCTAACTATTAGGAAATGTGATATATTTTCATATAAAAGTTGTTCTACATTTGATGAACAGAGTTGTTCAACATTTGTTGAGCAACCTGGTCTAGTGGAGGGTGTCCCTGCCCATGGCACAGGGGTTGGAACTAAATGATCTTTAAGGTCCCTTCCAACCCAAACCATTCTACGATTCTATGATACATAATCAACACTTTTAATTCAAGAGAGATGATCTTGAGCCATTGAGGAGTTTTTAAGCCCTCAGAATACTATCTCTTAGTCTCTTTTTTACCACATTTACTAATCTGTTGCCTTTAATTGTCGGTGAAGGTTTGCATTTTTAATAGACTATTTTAACCGTAAGTTGTTCAATCCGCCGGTATAACTTTGTATCTCAGCACTGGAAGCTAAATTTAGTGTTAAAGGTACAGTTACTGAAAGTAACTCTTCCAAATTATTAAGGCTCAGAAAAATAAGTAATGATCAGGATAAACTTATCCAGTAGACAAAACATTCTGTTGATATTTTTTATTCACTGTCTCCATTTTTGTTTCGGTATTTTGCTGTGGTTATGGCTTTGTAAGATTTATCACCAGTGTATCACTTACTCCCTGGAAAGTGAAATTCTCCGTGTCATAGTCAAAGAGAAACAGTGCGTCAGTAGGAATGCTCAGCAGTCTGAGATTTGTCCAATCTTAAGACAAAGGGTAAAATTACTTCACACATTCCTGACCAAATCTGCAGTATCAATCCTTTTACCTGCAGCTGTAGGGAATCCAACAACCTCTGTTTTCTCTCAGCATTGCTTTGTATCAGCTGCTCCCACCTTCGCCGGAGTGTGACCATTCTTTCTTCAATACTACCAAGAAAAATATTAAGTCCAATTGTCCAAGTTGTATTGGTTGTATTGTAGTCACGACTATGATATAAATGGACTCTAGATTCAACATCTCTGTTGACAGGAGGAAGGGATACATGGCGTGGTCTCATGACCACGCTTGGGCTTATCTGGAAAGCTGCTACTGCTTGCCAGCTGCTCTGGATTTTCCTTTTGTATGGCTTTGTTACATCAGTGCAGTCATGTATATTTGACTAAAAAACCCAGACCTTTATCTTTCCCAATTATCCACCTTCACTAATAATTTTCTCTGTCATGTAAGTGCAGTGAGGCTCTGGAATGGCCTCTTAATGGTAGTAGCACTGGCAAGAAATCAGATTTTAGAAGCAGTTTTATCAATTTGTGGAAGGAATTTTCAAGGTATTATCACTTGTGATCACAAGAACACAGTCTTTTTGACTCAAAAGGTCCATTCTGACCCTGTACTTCTAATTCTTGTTTATGTAGATGTCCTCTTACTAGATCCTAATGGCTCTAGCACAATAAAGAAATTACATGTGACAGTCCAGCTTCGACAAAAACATGAAGAGGCTGATCCTGATGAGGTATTTCCTCGTGAAGTCTTCTGTAACTTTTTAACAGCAAACATTAATTCTAATATGTGATACTGACAAATTAATGAACTATTGTTTTATGTAGGCATTTAATGAAATTGCATTAAAGAAGTTTTAACACTATGTCTAATGTATGATAGAAGTTGAATTATTTTAGCACTCTGTCTTTTAACCTAAAGCATTTTGCTTATTTGTTCTCAGAGCACAGAAGGTCTTTTTCCCTGTCTGCATCCAGCAGATCACAGCTTGGAGGTCACCTAAATCCGGGCTCAGAGAAAGCTTTTCTTCTCACCCTAATCACACTAAATCACTTATTAAAGCTAAATAAAAAAAGAAAGAGTTTGGACTCACGTGTGAGATGCAAAGTGCCTGCTCTCTATTAGGTTCACTCCAGTTTCATTAAGGGCTTCAACTCGTCTCTTCAGCGCCACCAGGAGTTGTTCAAATTCCTGATGTTGTTTCAGCAGGCTTTGAACAGCATCTACATGGTCCTGTATTTAAAAAAGAAAATTTGAACAAGTCTTTTCTTGGTCATATGTTTTTTCTGTAGCAATGAAAAAAAAAAAAAAGAAAAAGTTGACCTTATCTCCCCCTTCTCTTTCAGGCAAGTGATATAGTGTACATTTTGCGTGGGTCTAAGGATGTTCAAGGCTACAAGCAAGCAGCAGGTGTTTCGGTTTATAGCATAACTGGTTACTTTGTTTTACATTTCCATTATGGTTCCATTTTCACGTTTTAAGAAAATCTGCATTCTGAATTTGTGCCAGCTCTCTGATGCATCTAGGGACATGGAACATGAAAGGCCATAAATAAGTAGAACTTTATTCCACTTAGTTGACCCAAAAGCACTAAAGTTTCAGTTTCAGATGAAAACATAAAAGATGGTGAGATAACACAACCTCCTTCACTGACCTCTGAATATTGCCTGCATTTGTTTTTTCCCTTTCATTTGCTTAATGTTCTTAAAATACTCAATGAAAAGAAAAAGTTTTATTTTTTAAAAAAAGTCAGGTTTTTACTTAAAAAAAAAAAAGTAATTATGTTCAAACTGAAACATTTTTTTTAACGGTTAGCCACCAAACTGATGAGTCAATTGTATATAAACCATCTGACATGTACAAACACAGCAACAATCATAACTATAGCTGGTTTTAAAATCTTTTTTTGTGAGAAAATAAGCTTTGTTCTCATTATGATGGGTAAGAACATAAAAACAACAAAAACTTGAAAGTCTAGTTTTCAAGTATTAAAATGCCATGACCATAGGAATGAGGAAACTGATCTAATTTAAAAAATTCTTGCTACTCCCTGAATGGGGAGACAAAGTAGGAGAAAAGAAAATCAGCTGCTGCACATACCCCAAGGTCATTCCCCCGGAGAAAGGCCTCATGGCCAGAGAGGGCTGCGTTGATATGGTCTCCTTCCCTATTGAACTTCTGCAATTCCAGGCCATCCTGCAGCTTTTTCCATCTCTGTTCCCACATTTTCTCCAGCAATTTGTTCTCCTTGGCAAGCCTCTCCATGGACTGGTGGACATCTGTGGTCCTGCTGTTACTGGGTTGCTCATGGATCACTTTGCGCCCGAGCTCTTCCAGCTGCACAAATCTTCCCAGAGTCAAAAAGAAAAGTGAGACCTCACTGCGTGAGGGAATATGAATTCTCTTTCCCCACAACTCTTTGCTCTCTTGGCACTGCCTAGGTGTTAAGCTTTCCTCCCTCACTTTCACTCTTCCTGCTAGCCACGGTTGTGCACTACAAAGTGCAGCTGGTTGTTTGCCTGGAGACACATGCTAGAAGCAGAGGTGAGATTTCCCCATTTGGGCTGAAAGCCCATATAAGAAGCCTTTCATATCAAAAGGAAGAGGAGGGCCAACTCAGTATCTGGAACTTCCTAACAGTGAAGAAGGAGGATTGAAGATGATGGCAGCAAGAAGCATAAGGCCTGAGAAGTGAAGGACTGAGGGAACCAAAATAAAGTGCAGAAGGTACTATCCAAGTGTCAGAAGAGCTTGTGGAATACTGCTCCAAATATATAGCTTCTCCTTCCCCCTCTATCAGCAATCAGGATGAGTATGCAAAAGCTACCTAGATTTTGTGTTCTGCAGTTTTCTTTTGACGCCAAGTTTCAAGAGCCCTTGAACAGACTCTCATTATTACTTTCATACACAACTGATGTACACAACAGACATGTTTCATCTTCACAGTACTGTTGTCATATCACCCCACTCTGCCCACCCTGACAGAATCTCACTACCTTTCTTTTTGAGACCTAATTTCTTTCAGCAGGTCCTGATGTTCCTTCAGCAGTTGCTCTGCAGAAGCCACATCCACACCCATTTCTTCACTGCTCAGTTTCTCCCGAATGCCTTCTGCCCACAGCAGAAGCCTGCGGCTGTCTTGCAGGAAGAACTGTTGATTTTGGGCCTGCTGCAGGATGTCCCGCTTCTTTTGGGTCTCCAGCTTGAGTTTTGCCAGAAGCCTCTCCATGTTCTCCACCTGCTCAGTGATGGCCCTGCTCTCTGCAGGGTTGGTGTCCTTAATCCTACAAGGGGAAATAAAATACATTCAATTGGACAAACATTTCGGGCGTTTAGAGCTTGCACCAATACTCTTTAAAAGGAATGGATTTGGATATTTACAATTCTGTTATAAAGAAAGTCAGCTAAGCAACAAATACTCCACACTAGCAAGAAACATTGGTGTGAATCTGGTGTACTGCAGAAAATGCATCCATGTGAAAGACTCACAGTAGTTCAGTGATTCATTCCCATTGTGAATGTACAGAAAACTCAGAGAAGTAAAAAACCTTAAATTCATATTTCAAATTCAAACTCCTGTGCACAATTCTCTGCTATCTTTCTGCCTTCATTCTTGCTTCCCTCAATTACTCTCTTTCAGGACCTAAATGATACCTAGTTCAAAATGTGGAAGTAACTCCTAGTAGGAGAGAGAATTTGTGAGAGCCACAAATAATCCTGTGGCTCTCACAAATTATCTCTATTACTAGGATCCTATTTATTCTCCTACAACAGTGAATTCTGGAAGCAATCACTTCACCAATCACCCAGTCATACTCAAGAGAGATGATCTCAGTCCAGAAGGCCCATCAGTTCTTCAGCTTGCTAGAAAGAGAAACTTCAATAAAAACTTCACAAGCTGCTCATTCTCTTTATCACCAAAATTTACAACATGATCTTAGAAAACCATCAAAGAATATGGAAACAAAGAGCAGGTTCCTTACGATTTTGCAACACTCCTCAAGTATTCAATTTTCCTCTCTATCACCAGGACCTCTCTCTCAACTGTACACAGTTTGCGCTTGTCTGACTCCAGCCCGGTAGGCGAGGTGCCTGGTTCCAGATCCCTGAGTTGGACCATCTTGTCTTGCAGCAGCACTCCTATGCTCTGACAGTCCTGAAGAAACGTCCTCACATCAGCCACTCCAATCAGCTCAGAGCCCTTCTCCTCCTTCAGAGTTTCCATGAGTTCCCACCTTGGAGAGAGATAATACGATTACATGCATCTAGCCTCAGCCACTACCCCAAAACTTGCCTTTACCTAGAGAGCAGATTTTGTTTATAGCCAATGTTATACATGAACTATATCCTTCTTCTATTCAGAAAAGGTCGTCTTGTGTTGGGTTTGTGTGGCGGGTGCTTTGGTAGTTGGGAGGGGCCACAGGGGTGGGCTGCTAGAAGCTCTCCCAGCTCCAACTCAGACCTGCCTCTGGCCAAGGCCGAGTCAATTTGCTTCTCTGCGATTAACATATTTAAGAGAGGACAAAAAAGACCTGTGGAAGGAGAATTGAGTGAGATTTGAGACGTAACTATGCAGACACTGAGGCCAGCACAGAAAGGTGGGGAGGTGGGGTGGCTGCTGTGCCCTGCAGCCATGGAGGGTCACGGGGAAGCAGAGACCCATCTGCAGCCTGGGGAGGGCCCCATGCTGGAGCAGGTGAAGCAGCCTGTGACTCCATGGGAAGCCCATGCTGGAGCAGGCTGCACCTGAAAGACTGCATCCTGTGGGAGGGACCCACGGCCCATGGG
The DNA here is from genome assembly GCF_000690775.1 of Eurypyga helias. Taxonomy (NCBI): domain Eukaryota; kingdom Metazoa; phylum Chordata; class Aves; order Eurypygiformes; family Eurypygidae; genus Eurypyga; species Eurypyga helias. The sequence continues at coordinate 70,291 of NW_010259590.1, forward strand.
AAGGACTCAGGTTGGAGAATTTTGTAGAGGACTATCTCCTGTGGGAGGAACATCGCCCTGATGCAGGGGCAGAGTGTGAGGAGTCCTTCCCCCCTGGAGAGGAAGGAGCAACAAAGACAACATGTGATGAACTGACTGAAAACCCCTATCCCTCATCCCCCTGTGCCACTGGTGGGAAGGAGGTAGAGAAATCAGAAACAAAGCAGAGCCTGGGAAGAAGGGAGGGGTGGGGGAAAGGTTTTTAAGATTTGGGTTTTATTTCTCATTATCCTACTCTCATTAGATTGGTAACTAATTGATTTTCTCTTCCCCAGTTCGAGTCTGTTTTGCCTGTGACCATAACCGGTGAGTGATCCCTTCCTGTCCTTGTTTCGACCCATGAGATTTTCCTGCTATTTTCTCCTTGCCATCCCACTGGAGAGAGGAGTGAGTGAGCAGCCACATCGTGCTTTGTTGCTGGCTGGGCCTAAATCATGACACTGTATTTATAAAGATTTCATCAGGACTTAAATGGGCTGAGGGGATGAACACTAGCACTCCCTAAAACCTCAACGTTCATCTCAGTGCCATCTCAAGCAAGAGGACCCTTCTCAGGGGACCAGAACACACTGGATATGGTGCAAATAAACAACAGTGGTCAAAATCAGGACAGCATCTTGGTTCCAGATGTGTGACATGATGCCAGGGGTACATGCACAACAGGTACTAAACATATGTGGTGAAGTCAAACAGGGTTGGAAGTTCCTTTCAATATTTGTGAAGGGCACCCTCATTCTGATGTTTAGGCAACCAAACCAGCTGCTGCAATGCAATACAGACAGAACTGCCCTGAATCCATCGTTGTCACCTGCGGATGGATTCCTGTTGGGCTTTAACACACACAAATCATTGCAGTTTAAATATCTCAGTATCAGAGGCCTAGAAGCATCCCCCAGTCCTGAAGGCATGCCACTAGACTGAGGGACAGCCTAGAGACGGTGTGGCTGAGGGCTGACTCCTTTCCACTGGTGACAGTGGGGACAGGCTTCCAGGCAGTTCTGAGGATTGGGACTCACTTCTGGCACTGGCCACCATCCCAGGTTTCCCCTACTTCCCTCCCTGTGGAACTGGCCCTGTCTGCTGAGGCCCCTGTTCCCTTGCTGGCTCCTCATCCTAGAGGGAGCAGCTGGCCCTTGCTATGCCCTGACAGTCAGGCCCAGGCTCAGGTCTCACACCAAAAATGTTCTTCTCAGCTGGGCTGCAGCCCTGCCCTCTAACCACAGAGCTGTCAGGCAGTGGGGACTATGTGCTGCCCTCTCCTGCCCTGCTCCCTGGCTGGGGCAGTGGGACAGATCCCGGTTGAGAGGCCCAGCCTGGCCGCAAGGAACAGCCCTTGCCCCTTTGCCATATTCCCTGTCTGGTGGCAACTGAATATAGCAAACCTCAGACACACACAAAAAACTCCCCTCAGGACAAACCTGGGAGTTAAATACCTGTCAGTTGGTATTCTCTCAGCATAGTCTAGACTGGGGCTGAAAGGGCAGCTCTCTGATTGCCCCCATGAGACAATCTTCTGCTTTATCAGTAGCACTTTACCTGCTGTTGATCTCTTCCAGCCAAATCTGGATCTCAGAATATTTTCTGGGACTGATCTTTCCATATTTAACAGCTAAATTTTCAATCTCTCCCAGCTGGCCTTTGCCTGCAGCCAATTCCATTAAAAAGCTCTGAAATAGTAAAGATACAAGAATGCAGAACTTGAGGTTTTCCATTTTTATGAACATGATCCTCAATAATCCATCATAGCCACTCCTTTCCCATTTTCACAGTTGGCTTCTCCATTTACCTGTCTGCTGACACCATACACACCTGTGCATGTGGTTCCCCTATAGTCCCCCGGCTTCCCCTGGTGTGCACGCTATGCCTATGCACGTATATCCCACTCCACTGGGATGCAAGTGCAATGCAGGATTTTTTCATCATCTGCCATTTTTTTTTCAAATGATATATGATAAAGCACCAGAGGCCTTTTGTACCATGACATTTGTACAAGATACCACGTCCACAGGAGGAGTTAAAGGGACATAATCACCTCAGCTTCACTAAGTTTGGCATAGTTCATACAAAAGAAATACCTGAGCTATGCATGAGTCCGTAAATTAAAATGAATTAAAAGAATCTCAGAGCTTCTTTTCTTGACTTCATCTATTCACCTAAAGTCAATCTGATTTAAGTGTCATCTGTGAGCAAGGAAAAGAGGTACCTGATATTTCTGCTGCATGACCTCTACATTGTCTGCTTGAGGCTGAAGAGTCCGGAAAATGTTCTCTTTATCTTTCATCCATGACTGAAATTCTTTACAAGAGCTACAGAAACGGTAATATCCAATCATCTCCTCCAGTGCCTTTTTTCTGTCCTGCAAAATGGATGAAGACTTCAATATTGCTGTAATAACTCCTTGCTCTTTGAAGAAAAAAAAAGATCCTCACATTTAAACTACGATACACATGTGGTAGCTTAGTAGTTTTGCCAGGCGCTGCTGAAAGAGAACAGAACATGTTAGCTTTAAGATCATAATACTGCCAGAGCAGCAGTGCTTTAAAAGCCTAAGAGAAGCAGTTGAAGAGCGCTCAGCCCCTGGCAGGCAGTGAGGTCACTGTGCTGCTTGCTGCTGCTGACTGAAGATTTACCTCAGTAATCTGAGGCACATATAAAAGTCCCATACAACATTTTCTTGCTGTTGTTTTTAGGGCAGAATTCTGACAGCTGAGAGCGAAAAGTAAAAATGGGGAATGCAGATAATGGTGGTTTATTTTTTCTAGTATCTGCTAAGACAGACCAAAGATTCAGGAAGCAAACTTTAGGGGAAAAACAAAAAAGAAAAAAGAAAGATTGCAAAAAACAGTCCACTCTTCATAGAAGTTTAGAAGGTAAAAGGGAAGTTTGCCAATATAAATTGTGTTTTGATACAATACTTCAATTATAACCTCAAGCCTTGAAGTCCCACAGGACTTCACAGGACTGAAGCACATTATTAAACTGAAAAGCAGAAGCCAGCACAGCACTTAACCTTCCCTTGCCCTGCTTTGGATTTAGCTGTTTTTTGTGAAATGCAAAGAGAGGAGAAAAGACTATACCTCAGCCATGCTCTGTAGATTTTCATAAAGTGAGTCTATTTCATCTTGGGTCTTCCAGATGTTCTCTGGAAGAAAATGAGCATCTGGACTGGAAGTTCCAGGAAATGCAGTTTCAGATGTCGCCCAGGTTCGACTGAACGGTAGCTTAGTTGTCTTTTGATTTAAGTCACTTGGGGCTTCTGTTTTCACCATCTGTTAAGCAAAATTTAATACAATCAATGGCAGAATATTTCTAATTTGGATACAAATTTCACATGGAAGAAAAATCTGGACATGCTTGTTCAAATCACATTATTACCCTATAAACAAAAAATTTCCAGTATTTGTTTGAATCTGTTTCCTTTGTTTTATTCTGAAACAATGAACCAAATAACAAAAAAATTTAGTTTTGTTCAAAGAAGAAGTTTCATTTAGCTCATTTTAAAATATATTGATTCACTAAAAATTCTCATTTTGTCCCTGTATCAAGGTTGGGGGGCTGTTTTGACTTTGAAAATTGTGAACAAACCAAGGAATCTGTTTTGCTTACAGTTCTGTTTGTGGTAATGTTTTAGTGTCTGAATGTTTGCAGCTTCAAAGCCTGTGAGTACCCTAGTGATGAAATGCTTGTATTTGCACATTGAAACCAACTTGTTACGTGCTTTTTCATGTTTAATAACAAAGCAATACAATTTTTGTTCTAATAAAAAGTAATCTTTTTTTTTTAATTATGAGGTAAAGGAAAGATGCAAAGTAGTGCTCATAGCTCTCAAGCTGATTTGTCTTAATCACAGAAGTCTGAAAGAAGCAAGTTGTGAGATGTATCATTCATCTCCCCTGACTTTTGTTGTCAAATGAGCTGGTCTCAAGTCAAAAGCTCCTTTTCTAAGGATGCATCTTCATCCCATGTGCCTTAAACACCTATCCTGGGGTGGGATGAATTGTTCCTCAAGTTGTAGGTTGGTTCATCACTACATTAGGATGCCGAAGATAAAAAATCTTAAGGCTATTTAGATTAAATGTCTGCTTTTTCACACTGATTGATATGAATACTGTTGCAAGAATGAAGAGTGAGAAGGGATTTGTGAAGACTGGGAGAGGGAACTAATACAGATGAGTGTACTTCTACTATTTCATGAGACACTAACTAGGTGGGCTATAAGAGTCCAATGAACAACTCTCATCTAAAAATTTGCTTCAGTTCTAATTCAAAATTTCTTCTGAATTCCAAGGTTACTTGGAATATTCTATTCAGGCAAAATCAAAATTTTATACATAAGTAAAAAAAACATTTCATTTACATTCTTCAACAAAATATGACACAACCTCTCTTCTACTTACTGCAGCTGGAGCTTGCTCTGCTGCAATTTCAGCCTGCTCTTTCAGGCGTCTCATCTCAGAGGAGTAGGCTCCAATCTCCTCCTCCAGGCGCAAGTGACGATGCAGCAGTGCTTCGGCACTCGATTCATCTTTCCCGTAGTCCTTGCTGGCCAGAAGGGGCTGCCTTTCTCGCAACCAGGAATCTGCTTCATTGATGTCAGCAAAATACTGAAGGGAACACAGGAGAAGAAAATGCTGGGTTTCATCCTGGAAGTATCTTACCCAACTCCTTTCTCTTTTGAAAATAATGAATAAGGCAGGAATGTCATTAGGTCTGTAGCTATTGGGTCACTAGCAGGTGCTGTGAAAACTATGACTAATGTAGCTCTAAATCCATTATGTATTTCATGATCAAATCAAGCACAGATAAGTCACAGAATCACAGGAAGTAAACAGATTCAAGGATTGCCTCTATAAGACCTTAAATCCTCACTAACTAGAACTTTATGGGGTGTAATAGCACCAGCAAAAGGAATGCACAATGCATGACGTTGGTAGACACAATGTGATTCCAACAGATACTTTTTAAAGGTTCTAAGGAGTAGTCCAACAACAAACAACAAGCTCTTTTGTATTCTTTTTTCCATAATTTGCAGTATGCCTGGCTATGGTTGTAACAAAAAAAAAACCAATCACCAACACCTAAAAAAACCCCAAAACCACAAATGCCACAAGATTTTGAGATAGAAAATAAATGTACTACAGAAAAAAATAAAACCCAAAACCCATAGTAGTGAAGAAAAACGAATGAACTAATACACCATAATGATGTTAAACTTTCTAGACAGATGAGCAGATGAGAGAATTTAGACTTTGTAAGGAACAAAGCTGTTAAGTTTTGTTCAAGTGTCTCATGGGAACAGCAGATTGAGCAAAAATGTAGGAAAGGCACAATAATAAGAACACTTGAGATACTGTTATGCAATTTGTGAATGCTGATTTTTTTAAGAGCTCTTTACCTGCAGATGTGTGAACATTTGTATGTGTAAAAGGTCTGCATAGATCAGAATGGCAAGGTCAAATGTTTCCCAGCTTTGGGAAGTTCATGATCAAGTGATAAACTTACGGCAGGTGTGTTTTGTTGTTGGTTTGATTTTTTACGGGTTTTTTTGTTAGAAAACAGGTACCCAGATCCCACCCTCAAAAGACTGAATCAATGGTGGTGTGAGCTATTTCCATTAGTGTTGTTAACAGAGATCATCTCCCAGCCATTCAAATCCCCTGCCTAGCTGGCTTGCAAAAGGGAGGAGGCTGAGCTGCTGGAGATTTTTTGAAGACTTGACACCTGAATGCTTCCTGCCACTGTTGCCCTGCATGCAGGGACATGAGGGCAGAACAGAACCACATCCACCTACCCCTTACTGCACCCCAGAACAGAGCCATGCTGACCTGCTTGACGAGAGCTGCTGCCTGCAGGCGGCTTTTGCGATCTGCCACCTCATCTTGAAGCTGCTGCCACAACTTCTGGAGGTTGTCCGTCTGCTTCAGAATGTCCTCCTGGCGTGCAGGGTTCTTCTGGCTCAGCTCCCAACCCCTTCTCATCACATCTGCACATATGGCCCTGTGGGAGTTGCACTCTGCTTCAAGAGCCTAGCAGAAGGATAGGAGACGTGTGAGCACAACTCACTCCCCGCAAGCACAGAGCAAAGAGGGGGTCCTATTCTCTGCTACTGTAACACATATGTTTTCAAGAGCCCTGTGTCTTATCCATGCCTATGACTTTTCCCTGAGCCCTGAGATGATTGCTCCTGGCTCCCCATACCCAAGTTACTGTCCCTACTTTTTGTTTGCTATGCACTCTTCTCTGAAAGAGATGCTGGTTCGTCATTCACTACTTCACCTCTTATGCCTTCCAGAAGCAACAAATGAACAGATGTACACAAATGCATATTGAAATTACAGAAAAGGCTTCTGTTTCAGTTTTGCCATGCAAGTTCTCAAGTCCACGGGTGTCTTGCTTACAATGAGTCTTTTCTGTAAGAAACCAGTAGCCCATACAGCTAAACTTGTGATATTAGGCCACAGCAAGCTCTTAGGGAAAGCGGTAACAGATTTACTGAAGGACAAAGATGTTCTAAAATCTTACTATAATAGAAAGACAAGACACCACCACCAAAGTAAGATACCTTGTGCTTCTGAATAGAGGCTGTAATCTGGCTGACATCTTTCAAAAAGCTTCCATTTCTCAGAAATCCATGATTCTTCCTCTTTGCAGTCACGGAAGAATTCAAAAAACTTCAAAGCCTCTTCTAGCTGAGATTTTCTGAAACAGAGAAACAAGCAGTATATCCCAGTCAGAATTAGGATTCAACAGAGACAATGGTAGCATAATCAAAGAAGAATTTAGAAAATTGAGAATCTGAATGCCTGTAAGTCCTTTTTGTCATAAATTTATTCATGGAAGATGACAAAGGAAACAAGATTACATATCCCTCTTCCTCTAGGAGATGAGGAGATAACCATATGCTATTCAGATTTCACATAAAGCAAGTCAAAATGAATGCTGAGAATGAAGCTATTCTTTAGCTGTAAGAGCAAGTGATCTCTTTCAGTCAGCTGTAATCAAGACACTTAAGTTGCTGGTGGTGTGTCTTTATAAATGTAGAAATGAAAAATACTGGAAGCTGTGTGATTGACCATTCTAATCAGGAAGAAGAGAGCCATAAGCACAACCCTACCGTGACTTGCTCAGAGCTATAAGGTTCTGATACAGCTGACGAAGCATCTGAACTTTTGCATAAAGCACTTCTGGTTTAACTGTGCTGTCCTTGCTGATTTCGGCTGTCCTCTGGGTGATGTGTGTCAATCTATCCTCATAGGAAGAGATCTGCGAGTCAACCAAGTTGTGTTTCTGCAGCAAGTCTACTACTTCCAAGAGCTGCTTCCCACAGTCCTGGGAATTCACTAGCACCTGCAAACAAAGTGAGGAAAAAAAAAGGCATTGGCAGGGTGTGCATCCACGGACCCAGTACAAAGAAATCAGTTGAAAGGTTCAGTCAACTCTCATACCTTCTAAAGGTAAAAGAATGATGTCAGTTAGATAAAGTGAAAAAGATGTGTAATTAGAGGAATTATACTTTTCTTTCAATTTTGTAAGTTCATGGCAACAATTCAGGGTTCTGTCTACTCCAGTGCAAGTAATGGTCTTTTCAAATACACATCTGTTTTCACACAAGTTATTTGTATTGATTGAGCACTCAAGGTTTCAGAATTCATGGGCGCAAGGAATAACCCTTTGCTATACAACCCATCTGTAGGCAGGTTGATTCACAGTCTGTGTGTGGAGAATTCTACAATACATTTTGATGGCAATGTTTTTTTGGTTTGAGGAACTTACTTGCCTTTACTATTTAAATAATGAAAATAAGTACTTCCTAGTATTTAATTGGTGCCTGATGGAGGTATCAAGTGCTTGAAAGTCTGTCCTCATTCTAATTGGATCAATGGATACAATTATCAATCCTATTCTAGGATATTATCTTTTCTTACTAACCTTCTCCCATATCCTCAGGCTATCATGGTTCCAACATCGTTGCCACCATTAGTTGTTCTTCGCTGACTAACACTAGGACAGAAAGATTCCTAACGTACAGATAACACTTATCTTTAATTTGAAATTCAGAACTTCATATAAGCTGTTGACTCATTCAACTTACATACAAGGCAATCCATAGTCATAAGGATTTTCCTGTCTTTAAATAAGACAAGGCAAGGCCAAAGGATGTATACATACTTCTTGCCATTACAAAATCAATATCTATCATATGAAACCAGTTATTTCCTATGCTAAAGAGAAGACTTTGAATTCTGACACTCTTGTAACACTTGGAAATTCTTGTTAACAGCAATCATCATGCATTTACAGTGGAACTTTTCTCTCTCACAAGCTTAGATACCTGGAAGCCAGACATATGCCTGAGCTAGACCCCACCTGTATAATCACTAGAAGTACTTCCATAATGTAATTTCAAAGAGTTACACGGAATGGGAACAGGAAGCTGATTTATTCCACTTTCGTTTTTACACTTCTATATTTAGGTGAGATTATTTTCCATCTTTACTTTACTACATAACTTGAACCTGTAGTGCACTCCCTGTAACACCATATCTGGCTTTCTGATTAGGGATAGCCCCTGTAGCAAAGCCTGTTTTTTCACACGTAGTTACCTGCAATGCACAGTTAGTCATCTAAGTAGAAATGGTGTATTTTTTTCTATAGCTGATAGACTTGTATTCTGTTGGCACCAGGCTGTCCCTGGAACATGGGGGCTTTTTAGGGGCACAAGCGGGTAGCAGTTCAAGCTGTATGCCAGTAGAGAAGGCTCAGTACCTGCAGCTCTTTCAGCTCCTCTGTAATGGCATCAGTGTCCCTCAGGAGGCCCAGAATTTCCTGCATTGTACCCAGGGAGTGTTGTCGTCTCTGCAGCTGATCCAGAAGATCCTGCCATTGCTTTGAAATGCTGTTTTGTCTAAAAAGGAAGGGAAAGAAATGACCAATTTGGACCAAAGGCTTTGGGCAGCACTGGGAGATTCTCAGCGCTTGCAGCTTTAGAGGAACTAAATGAACACATAAAAATCTGACCACTAGTGCAAAAGGACAGTCCGTGATCACAAAACAGGTCAAAGCAATGTTGCTATCTAACCAGCATGATCACAGGGAGGAATTTGTACTGGCACATCAACTATCATTGACTTTATTTAGAAATAGTTTTTATGGCTACTCACACCTGACATCCCACATTGCTTTCATCTGGTACAATGGAAAGGCTTGGAGAAAAAGATGGTCTTTATATGGCTGCTTAAAGTAAAAAAATAATCTAAACCATATCAGGAATCACAATCTGGTCTTGTACGGATTTTGGTTTACGCTTCTATAACTGTTTTTCCTAGCTTCCTCCACAAGTTTTTGATTGTGTCTGAACTTATAAAAGCAATACCACAAGAGAAGTTATTTCTATGGAATTCTTAGCCATTCCCAAATGAGGCTATATTGATAATTAGAGAATCATAGAATCTTTAGACTGGAAAACACCTTTAAGTTCATCAAGTCCAACCATTAACCTAACACTGCTAATACCACCTCTAAACCATGCTTAAGTGTCCCTAAGCACCTTGTCTGTCTGACTCTTAAATACTTCCAGGAGTGGTGACTCAACCAGGAATTCTTAGCCATTCCCAAATGAGGCTATATTGATAATTAGAGAATCATAGAATCTTTAGACTGGAAAACACCTTTAAGTTCATCAAGTCCAACCATTAACCTAACACTGCTAATACCACCTCTAAACCATGCTTAAGTGTCCCTAAGCACCTTGTCTGTCTGACTCTTAAATACTTCCAGGAGTGGTGACTCAACCACCTCCCTGGGCAGCCCATTCCAATGCCTGACAGCCCTTTCAGTGAAGAAATTTTTCCTAATACT
>NW_010259590.1:81047-89417 GCF_000690775.1 Eurypyga helias
TGACCAACACCCCCAGGTCCTTTTCTGCCTGACAGCTTGCCAGCCACTCGTCCCCAAGCCTGTAGCGTTCCATAGGGTTGCTGTGGCCCATATGTAGGACACGGGGCTTGGCCTTGTTGAACCTCATGCAGCTGGCCTCAGCCCATTGATCCAGCCTGCCGAGATCCCTCTGTAGAGCCTTCCTACCCTCAGGCAGATCAACACTCCCACCCAACTTGGTGTCACCTGCAAACTTACTGAGGGTGCACTCAATCCCCTCATCCAGATCAGTGATAAAGATATTAAACAGAACACCCTGGGGAACACCACTTTATTCCCCACAACTCCTTGGGCCTGGCCATCCAGCCAGTTTTTCACTGAGTGAAGAGTACACCCATCCAAGCCAGGAGCAGCTCCAGGAGCCAGTTTCTCCAGGAGAAAACTGTGGGAAATGGTATCAAAGACTTTACGAAAGTCTAGGTAGACAACATCAACAGCCTTGCCCTCATCCACTAAGCAGGACACCTTATAATAGAAGGAGATCAGGTTTGTCAGGAAGGACCTGAAAGAAGTAATAACTTCTCAGTATTTTCCCCAAACAGGGGTCAATTCGAGAAGACTTCTTGCTTTAACTAATCTGTCTCTCCCCAGACTATACACTGGAAAAGAATTGTGTTAATCTGAAAAAAAAGAATGTATCCCTCTAAGCATTTTGGATGGAAGATAATATTTTTGGCAGAACAAGTCTTTTCATATATAATGAAAATATCTTAAACCTATATTTCCCCAGGAACCAGGCTGAGAGTTTGATCATTCAAGAAAAAAAAAAAAAAATTAAGAATATGAATCATTTGTCTTATCTGCTTAAACTGTTCACAGGTAGAAGAAATTCCTGCCAGTTCTACTCACGAGGAGCAGAGCTACAATTCATAGTTACAATTCAGTTTTTCCGTCACATCACAGAATTTCAGCTGATTTCAACCTCCACTACTACACAGTCTCGCAGCAGTCACTCACTTCTTCATGATTTGATCTTTGCCATGATAGTTCCCCTGGCTGATGACTGTGGCCATTTCATCCAAAGCTGTGAAGCGTTCTGTCCTGGGGAGCACATCTGCCACAATGGCTTCCAACTTCTTGCTGGCAGCCTCCATCCCATCTGCGCTCTCCGGCCAGAAGTCCTGCTTCCCAATCACTTTCCTCATGTCTTCCAAGTAGGACTCACGCAAGGCTGCCTTCTTCAGAAACCTCTGGGCTAGCTGTTCCAGCCTTTCGAGCCTCAGCATCTCCTTCTGCAGTGCTTTTCCCCTGTTGTGTTCTGCCTTTTCCAGGATAATCCAGTGCTTTTCCACATCCTGCAATGTCCTCCCTTCTGGAGGCAAGTATGGCCGTTGGTTGTTGGCTCTCTGCTTGGTTCTGATGTTGAAGAGATGAGCTTCAATCATGCCCTTCTCTTGATATTTGGGAGGTTTCTCCACAGTGCGGAAGGTCTTGAAGTTGGCCATGAGCAGCCACATTTCCTGAAGAGAGTTGGGGAAATGACGGTCATCCAGTTCCGTCACCTTCTGTTTAATCCACTTCAGGAGGTCAGAGACCATCTGCTCATATAGAAGCTTCAAGTCATCTATCTCCTTCAGGAAGAACACAATCTGTGATGGGAAGATATGAAATTACAAGCCACATAAGAAGCAAAATGAAGCAAGGTGGGTTAACGGAAAACATCTTCATAAACTTAGGATTCAAGTAGCTGAATAAGTGTCAGGAAAATACTTAACAAGCAGGTTGCCACAGTCATCACATTTTTATACCAATGTGGTGATAGCTGTCACATCTGAGGCCAGGTGAAATCCTAGAATAATCTTCCATAAACCACAGATAAATAAATATTATTTAATGTTTCATTTCAGTTTTTATTTAAGAAAAGGTTAATTTTGGAATAAACAGCATGCATGCAGAGATTGTCAGCAGTTCCTATGTGAGCTGAGTAGAAAGCAAAATTCCCAAAATAAGGGTTTACATTTTTTGTTTCATAACGTAAAAAAACAGATTTTTTTTTTTTCAATTTCATTCCAAAAACCTATTCTAAAATTCTATTCCATCCAATATGCAATTATACCCTCTTAGCTTCACCACCTTAGGCTGTAGGAGATCACCTGACAAGATCCTGGTTCTCTCACATGCCCACAGCAGACTGTGGTCAAACAGCCCATTCTCGATCTCTTCTGTTGGTTTTGTTTTTCTTTATATAAATTATTAGAGAATGTCTCATAGCCAAACAGGGGTGTGGAAAGGATGTTAACTCTGATTCAATACTAATTTTCCAAGTCTGGGACACTTACCTGTTTTACTTGTGGTCTGACCTGCCTTTATCTCAAGTTCAGGTAAACACTGAAGCAAACATTTAGAAATAAATCCATAATGAAATAAAAAATATTAGAATAAAGTCATCCTTTTTTTCCATTTTACTTGGTTTTCTTGATCTTTGGGGTTTTTTTCCTCTATATTTTTCCTCACCCTGAATTAGTAGCCCTCCTGTAGATGTCAGGGTTTAATGCTGAACACTGTTGTTTGCCTCTATCATTCCCCTGAGCCTGTCTGCTCCAAACAGGCAGATTAGTAAGGGAGATGGCACGGAGGAAAGCCCCAGTCCATGCAAGGGGTAATCTGCTTTTACCTGGCAGAAAGCACACTTGGCAACGAACAAGTGTCACCTCGTTGGAAGAGGAGTAAACCAGCACCAACCTTTAGTGCAGGAAAAGCAGCCCGTGACATCAGGGCTCCCTTCTGTATTTTCTGCCATCGTACCCAGTTCTCACTGAAAGATCCTAGCAAATGCATGGTCACCTCACATGGGAGTGGGAAAGGAGATTTACCTCCCCAAGCTGATTCTCTGTCACCCTGGTCACACACTTAGTCTGAACTCAAAGTCTTCCTTGACACATTCAGGCTTCCCTCACCAATCCTATTAGTAAATTCAGAGCTACCTATTTGAGGGGACTAAGGACACAAAGAGATTAACATCTGTTTCGTTCTGAATGTTTGTGTGTGTCAGAAACGCAATACTAAAGACAGGCTAAAAATAGGGAAGGAGGCAAATAGAGAAAAAGAATCAGGTAAGTGGAAAGAGGGAGAGAAAGGAAAGGATATCTACACAGAGCGGAAAAAAAACCCCAAAGAGCACAAGAAGATCTTAAAAGGACAGAATAAGAAATACTCTTTCTGGATTTTCCCCTAATACAAAAGTTATGGCCTATTTGATCTTTATAGTTCCTCTCATACATGCTTGCTGACTCAAAGACTATTTCAGGTGTGTCAGAATTAAAATAATGTCTCCTGAACAAAATCCAGAGACTCTCATGCAGACCAGTCAAATCCTACTGCCCATTCTCCTCACTGGTGCCCAATTTTTCACTGAATTCAGAGTCCTGCTCTCATCTAATATCTCTCCTCAGAGAACATCACTGTTACTGATACACACTTCGGGATCATCTTGTCCCAGACCACTTTGTTAGCTGAGCAAAACCTGCTTTATCAAAGCTTTTCACCTTGTCACCAACAGGGAAGTCTTAGTTTGGATTTCTGTGCCTCCCATTAAGCAATATATTCCCCCTCTCAACTGCAGAAGCAGTCCTCCCAGTCCATATCTTCATCTAGGACCCACTCTCAGTGCATAGGTTTTCTGTGGGCTATTTGTTTTGTATTTTTGCCAAAACCAGAGTAGGTTATTCTGAAGGTAGAAATGTAATTCTCTCTCTAAGGAAAGTAGTCTTCAGTGGAACAGCCACAAAATTCCATCCATTTTCCATTAATAGGATGCAAGTAGTTTGCAATACATCTTGTGATTGTATGTGAGAAAAAATGTATGTGGAAACGGAGATTCATTTTCTGTAAGATAAATTCAACCCCCTTTAGAGATCAGAGAGTCTACAGACATGTCTCAAGATTCAAGTGAAGATAAAAGGTCTTTCAAATGGCTGTGCCATTTGATTCAGTTCAAATGATCCTGAAAGTTGAGCTTGCACACCCACCCACATTTCCAACATAAATTTAACTTTACATATTTAACTTTTCACTTCTGAAGGTAGCAACGTGCTTACTTTGGTAAGTCGCTTTTGTATTGTCTGGCCTTGTTTCAGTCTGGAGAAGTAGTGGTAATAGAGTGACACATAAGTCATGATGGATCTCTCATCTGGGTAGGGTATTGCCACATCCTCAGCATCAAGCAGTTTGCTGATTCCTAGCTCTTTCTCAGCAACGTTGAAGGCATTGTTCAGGTTTTTGATGGGCTGGTCCTGCCGCAGTGAGCTATAGTGGATAAGATCAGGCCTGGGCAAGGAGAAGACCAGGGTGTGGAGGGGAAGAAAGATATATGTTTATCATAAGTTATTTCAGGTTATAAACCATAAACTGTTTATTAGTCTAAGGAATGTGACATCAGTGCTGAAATTACTCAGTCAAACCTTGAGCTTCCTTCAAGAACATCACCCCTTGCCTATATAACAGGAAGAAAATTGTCCCTTATGAAATTGAAGTACCACTCCCAGGATATCTCTGCCCTTCACTTATTTCTCCTTTTCACTGGTGGGTGAAAACCAAAGCCCAATAAAGATGCAATTTTGGTAGAATTGGACCAGAAGGTATACAAGCTCATAAAGTTCATACAATTAAACCAGTCTCCAAAATAATAACTTTTGAGAAAGAGCAATGGGAACATGACTGAGGGGCTAAGACCAGATATGGGCAGCATTGTTCAAAAGGAAATTCAATTTTATGCCCAACAAAAGGAACTACCAAGCAGGAGCTGTTGCTCCTTCCTTCCTCAGAGAGAGAATATCTGTTTAAGAAAGGAAGGTCTTCAGTGAGAAAGGGCAAAGAGAGAATTTGACAGTTTCCCGGCAAATACTTGTAATTCAGACCCTGGAACAGCTTATGCCAGAGAAAGAAACAGCAATGAGCAAGCCCGCCTGAACCGATACATCAGATCTTACCTGTGAGCATGTATGAGTGCGTTAAAGGCCAGCCCATCACTCCAGCTTTTGGAGAAGTCCTTCACATTCACATTGGAATAGCTGGCAGTTTTATGCTGACACCACAGTAGTAAGGCTTCATTGGCAAACAGAACATCAGCTCTGCCTCCAAATTCTTCCTGTGAAGAGAACAGGGAAAATAAAAATCAGTGTGAACAAAATATGTAAGTAGCATCAGTGAGCTTAGGCTTATGCTCCCAAAGATCACCTTGTATTACTTCTGTCTTACTCACAAATCCCCTCAAAGTCATGACTTGCAGACTGTATGTGCCGTGAAAGTAGGACGATTTAACGTGAAAGTAGAACTCAGAAATTATAATGTGAAATGCAGGTGTTACAGTTTTTAAGTGCTTTTCTTCTGCAAGCCTTATAGAAATCAAGTGGAAAGCAAAGGTCAGTTTATTTGCTTCCTTAACTGTGAACTAGAACTCAGAAACAAAATATAGCGTATCCAGGTTTAATGTTAGAAATTAACAACTTTGATTTATAATACTTTCCTAGGATCTTGTCTTCCATGTACTTGGAGTACATGTTAAATAATTAAAAAAACCCTTTTCTTCAGAGAAAGGGAAAAAGAGCAGCATGCAGTTCAAATCTAGAGACAACTGTTATCCGAGAAATTCTTTCTGAGTCAAAAGCCAGCAAAAAGTTTGTGGAAGAGAGTGAGGAACACAAATATCCTGTCTATCGCCAACTTACTGTTTTCTGTCTTTGCGAAACTATGAAATGGATACAACTGCTTTTAGAAATTTCTGGTTGAGTAACTGGGTAATACTGTAAGACCTGCATGATTGAAATGGGTGGGAAACATCATCAAAATGGTCCTTGCTGGCCTGAAACTCTACAAAGTCTGAAATACTCTAATCGGGCAAAAAGACAAAGACACTGTTTTACCTTATCAAGTTTGATAGATGAAATTTACCTTATCAAGTTTGATAGATGAAATTTACCTTATCAAGTTTGATAGATGAAATCTGAAATCGAAGTATGATGATCCAGATAAGTCCCAGGATTAAGGTTCTGTCACCATCTACGATATTCTCAGGACCAATCACTTTTACTTGTACCTGCTAATAAACCAATATCCATTCAGCATAAAACTAGTCATGTCCAGCTCTCTGAAGGAGTATACCCATGCAACAAATTGTTATTGAAGTGGGTGTTGAGGCTGTTTTCTTAAGGAATCAGGTTTTATGTGATGTCTTCATTTTGCAAGCTCCCATCTTCACACCCTAGCTCTCACAAGCACCAAGGATGAGTTTCAGCAAAAACCTGTCAAAGAGACTGTGCTCTCAAAGATTTGAAGTTCCTATGAGGGTTTTGAAAACTGGCGGTTAAGGAGAGGAAAGAAACACGATTCAGTACCCCTTTCCTCCAAAGGAGTGATGGCAGGGCAAGCAGTTTCCTCTGTCTGGTCTCCAGTCAGCTAGTGAGCATACGGCTCTTGGGCTCACCAAAGAGCACAAAGAGCCTACAGGACAAGCCATGGGTGCCCTCTCCACTGTTACTTGAGCAGCACACAGGGTTGTAGTCTATGTCAACAAGGCGATGTCTCTTCAAGAGTCTGAGCATGCTATACCGGCTCGTGCTCTCTGCACAATCCCCTCTGGAGGCCAGGACTTTGTGACAAGTTGTGGTTGGCTGGTCCAGCTGGCAGAGCCTGGAGGTGCACAGGGCTTTACATAGCGTGTACCCTTAGCAGGCACGTGTTAGCTGCAGCCCTGTGCTCTATTGCATGTTTTGTAATTAGCAAAAATCCAGACATTATACTTTTGCACATCTACTGCTATGAAGTCCTTCTGCTCCTCTGGAATTCACAGTACGGAGTTTTCTGTGATGATTTTCCACAGAGGTCTACAATAAATTGTTTGCTTAGAAAAAAAGAAAAAAGATACAATAACTTGTAGCTGAAAAGAGGATGCACAACTAGAATTAAAAAATCCTAACAAACCCACTGCAATACCTTTCTGAAACTGTTAGAATTAGAGCTCTACAAATCTCCATTTTTGTACCAGGTAGCTTCACCTTTGTCTAATGGCGTTTGCTGTCCCCCAGCATCTGGGAAAACAACATCTAGAAAGATACAGAAATGTAGTATGTTTTCATCCAGGGGTGACTTGTTTGGGGGAAACATTAGATGTTTATAAGTCATGTTACTCAAATAGCAAAGAAATTCAGATCTGATGACATTTTTTTCTTTTAATAAAACCCCTGACCTGTCTTGAAAAAGTATCTTACTGTCTGTTAGACGGGGAAGCTATAATGAACATAACACTGTAATTACTTAGTAACATACATAGGCTATTGTGATCTGTAATACCAATATTAACTAACCTTGGATTTCAGGAATGTGATGGCTTTGCTGTTGTTCTCTAGAAAATGCACTCTCATCTTTCCCCGGTTCGGTCTGGGCAAAGCTTCTCCAGAGAGCAGCTCCAGTAGTTGCATGAGAGAGAT
Organism: Eurypyga helias; assembly: GCF_000690775.1. Taxonomy (NCBI): domain Eukaryota; kingdom Metazoa; phylum Chordata; class Aves; order Eurypygiformes; family Eurypygidae; genus Eurypyga; species Eurypyga helias. Next base: position 88,511 of record NW_010259590.1, read on the forward strand.
GCCATCCTTCAAGTCTGTGTAAATATCTTGTATCTCAATCTTTACCTGTCAAGACCAGTCAGACAATACAGGCTCTGGCTGAACATTTGGCCCACAGAACCCTCTACCTCTAATACTAATCAAACAACATGTTCTTGCTGTTTCATTGAGTCTTCTCTATGTCAGTGCATATATGTGAAAAGTGATGAATCTTAATTCACAGAAAATGGATTTGCAGGAGGACTAACATAATTTATGAAAGTAGGCTGCAGTAAAAACCAAACAATACACGCACCACAACTGAGCAAATAAAGTAAAAAGCAGAAGTGTTTAAAATGTAAAAAAAAAAACCCAACCCCAAAACCGAAAAACACAAAACCCAAAAACCAGCATCTTCAAAATAAAACATTTTGGAAGTGCTGAAAATTTTTCTTTCAATTCAAATGAATCTTTTTAACTTCCTATTCTGAGAGATGCATTTCATTTAAGGATTGAGCTGATAATCCCATTCAGTGACTCGTTTTTCACTCCATAGTCTCAACAGAGTCTGTTCTATCCTGCTTAGACCTGCACTACCACCCAGAGTCTCCATATTTTCAGCCAGTGTCTTACACTAAGTGAAAGATTAAGATCTTTCACAAAAATGTGCTTCATTGCTGCCAGTAGTGAGGTCACCCAGTGCTTAGGTGAATCAACATGACATAGTGTGTACTCTGACCTAACAAGAACTGGCCTTGGGCGTTTCCTTTTGGCCTTAGGCCACTAGCCATCAAGAAATGACATTAAAACCATACCACACATCTAAGAATAATTTACTGTGATTCTGAAATCACAGTAAAAAAATCTTTTTGTCTTCAGAAAAAAAAAAATCTGAAGTAGTAGTGTCTTAATTCAGAAAATAGTTACATGTAGCCGGGGGGGGGTGGGG
>NW_010259591.1:0-25501 GCF_000690775.1 Eurypyga helias
GTTTCTAGCAGCTTCTCCCAGGAGCTACCCCTGCATCTACTCCCTCATTACCAGAAGACCCCCCATTCCCCCAAAACCCAACACACTACACTGAAGAAAGGACATGTTTTTCCTCAAATCAGCCCTTGTTTGGAGTTTCTGTAGGACCTTCAGCCAAAGTGATTTGTGATACTGAGGACCTGTCCATCAATGCCATTAGGTTTCTCCATTCTCTTTTGGAAAGAGAGACTGAGAGTAATTTTTAATCCCCGCCAAAGACATGTTTTCCTATACAGTCTTTTGAGCTGCCAAACCTTGAGCCAGACCTTTCTATAGCAACAAAGCACAGTAGGAGTCATCCCTTCTGGAAGCTTGGAAAGGCAGGAAGAGAGATATGCCAGTGTCTCTCTATTTATACCTTTAAAGCCTATGAGGAGACTGGCGGGGCATGAAGACCACGGCCAGCTAGGAATTCCTTGCAGAGCTAGTGTTGCTAGCTACTCTGAACCTAGCTTTCTCTGTCTAAGCTAACTGCTACTCAGTGGAAATTACAATTACAACTCGTGTGTTTTGCCAGTATTTTGAGACAAATAAATTAAGATATACTGGAAGCTAAGGGATCATCTGTTTTCTTAATAAATGCAGACTGTGCAGTATTCTCAATGACTTAGTTAAGCCACAAAAAATAATCCAATAATTGCTATATTTTTTTTTAAATCCAAATGTTTCATGCTGAAAAAAAAAATAGAAACCTATGGAAGAGGCTACCAAGTCTTCCCACAGACATGGGCAACTAGAGGAGGGCCAGCTGCATGCAATAAAGGCACATATTTTATACTAAAAAAAAAAAAAATTACTATACAAGGAAAAAGTATTTATTCAATCAAGATCTGCATCACATCTGATAAATATTTCTTGCTACACCAAGTTTTTCCCAAATGAGTCAAACACTTACATGCAATGTTAATAATGCACATAAATACAAAAAAAAAAAAAAAAAATCAGATTTGTTTCTGGAAGCCAGGAGGGAGGGAAAAAAAACCCAAACCAGTCTTTTCTGAAGAGAATAGTAACCTGCTTAAAGCATGGGTCAGCCTACAAGTAAGTGAAAATAGATTTCATGACAAGGCAGATCTGTTCGCATTCTGTGGAGATAAAACAAAATTTGTTTCTATACCTTCCAAAATAGGAACGTCTGTTAGGTAGATCACTAGAAACACTGTAAAGTGTTTTTAACTCTATTTTTAGAGTACTTATTAATTGTTCCCATGGAAAAAATGTCCTTTCAGTACAGATTCTAAGAAACTTCCAGCAGATTATTTTATTTCTGCTTCTCTTCTGAGCCAAGTTTTTTTTTTTTCTTTCTTTTTTTTTTCTTTCTTTTTTTTTTTTGTTTGGTTTTTCTCTTTTTATAACTGAAAGGGCCAAATCCTGTGTAAACCAGTCTGTATACACCAGTAGTTACATTGCTCTGCTCAGCCTTTATCAGATAAAACTTTGTAGCTTTGACTGTAGCAATGCCCTCATTGATGGATTTAAATGGTTTAAACTTGAACAAGACCAGAGGATTTCCTTCACCTTAACTGTCTCATTTGATGCTATCAGCTGATACAAAATTGCCTGTTCTTTTCCATCCTCCTTTGGTCTTAGCATCTCTCCATTTTTCACACTCATGGAAATGGGTTGTTTTGTACTTGCAGCTTAGCAGTATTCTTCCAGGCTCAGTGGTATGATCTTTACTGGTGCAACTTGATAATGCAGCCCAGAGTATTCAAATCTAATTTTGCACTGTGCCAGTTCTGGGAGCTTGAGTCAAAAGGCTGCCCAAGAGCTTTGCAGCACCTCAGATCCACCATATCTCCACACCTCAGAGCAGATCCAGGTCTATACCCATGCTCTCTGCAAAAAGGAAGGGCAGTGAATAGCTACTCAAAGCTGGGTTTCCATCTTTGTATTGAGAAACTTCAGAGGATTTTGAATCAAACCCTCAGCTGAAAAGTATTTCTGATTATTAATTACCAACTTACATTCTTTCTTCATGTGCTCATTTTTTAGATGTTCTCTGGCAAAAACTCCGTATCTCTGATCTGTTGATTCATAAAGTTCATCTTAGTCTTCGTATTTCAAACCTGGTTCAGGTCTGCAGAGGTTTATTCAGGAACAAAACAGCAGTCTTTCTGAAGAGGACCTAGAAAAGCTGCAATGGATGACTAGTTTGTCTCAGCCCCATGAACATGCATTATCCTCATGAATAACAGCACAGGAGGGAAAGTGCTCTGGAAGTTTGGTCCTAATCATCCAACTGTTCCATTATCTGCCTTTAACAAGTTCAGAACTAGTTGCTGCAAATGCAAGGGGAATAACCCACCAGTAGACAGATGGAGGCATGATCTACTCCTTATGAGAGGTCTCATTCCAGTTCATAATTGTTAGCAGAAATAATAAGTAAGATGCTATTTATTACATGATGCAGCATTTTGTCAACCTAAAGTTATTTTATTTTCTTTTTTCTGCCTCTTCTTAATTAGTACCTGGCCTTTACCATCTGCTGAAGAGAGATACGATAGCAAACACCAGATTATCTTCACCAGTATCTGATACAGCTAACTTTGTCAGAATTGCCTAAAATGTTTTTCTCTGAAGGAAATGATAAATCACAGCCCTCATTTTTCAGTACACGTTCCAAGGCAATGGTTTCCAAACTGTTTTGGACCTTGCCCCACTGTCAACTCTCAGCATTACTTACACGCCATCAATCACCATTACTGCCAAACATTTAGCTGAACTCCTAGGAAAGCATGGCTGTGTGTGCCTGCTATACACCATGCCCTCACAGGCCACCATTTGGGACTCTGTCCCGCTAAGAAACAGGTTTATACGCACCAGCCACGGTACAGTCAGGACCCAGTCTTTGCTCACAAAGTAAGAGGGAGATCTGGGGTGCAAGAAAGTTTGTGTCACCCTGTATGTCCCGTATGAAGGCCAGGTACAAAATATCAGAAAGCATCTGGTAGGCATCGTCCACCAAGACGGCAATACAAGGGTTGAGGTGCGTGGAAGATATATGAAGGGAACCTTCCTTCTATCTCCCTGCATGCATGCGGAGGAGCTCATGTGGCATGTGTACACGTTACGTAGTAGGAAGCTCCTGCAGGTGTCTGGTTTTCCCAGCCACCACGATGAAGCATCATCCCCATCACAGCGCTGACCCTAACTAGCTCTGTGAGGCTGCCTCCCACTCCTGCACCCTCTCCTTTGCAGGGCTGCTCTTTCCCCACACGCAGCAGTGCCAAGAGCTCCAAGGAGCTGAACAGGGCCTCCAACTCACTTGATGCAGTGATTCTGAGACTCCTGGTCTCCCTCAAACACCTGGGCTAGATCCTGCTGTCACTGAAGTCCAGGTTTAGGTGTCTGAATTCTGTGAAAGCAACACTGAAGCCTGCTGCCTGCTCCAGGGACTCAAACTCTCCAGACCAGGCTGGTGGGAAGAGGGAGGTCTTGCATTATATGCCTGCTTCACTGCTGAAACCTCAAATTTTGATGCTTCTAAGCTTTCCCCAACAAGTCATTCCTCAAACTTGAAAACTATGCAAATGCCCAAAGAGAAGAGACACACGGAGTTTCTTTCCAGCTAACTGGCTGGGGATTTTAACTTTCTGGCCTACAGTCAGCAGAGCATCTACCAGTTCATGTGAAGCTGTAAGTGTGTCATCAGGACACCACATGCTTTGATAATTACTCTAGTGGGTATTAAAGTTAATCCTGTGCTGTATAGATCACTTACAAAACACAATAACTGAACCAGAAATCCTTATGTGAGACAGCCATAAAATCAGCGGCTGAAAGTGCCAGCATGTCTCTGACATGTCCGGCGTAAACTGGAACCCAAAATTCCTGTCCAGTGCAGCCAGTCAGGAATCCAACTGTCCTGTGATTATGAAATCTGAGGCAGAGCAGCTTATGTCAGATCTACTGCATATCCATGAGTCTTAAACCAAGACTTGTGAATATAACCCATGCCCTTGCTGGCTTGTGAGAAGGGTCATGAGCAACTGGTGAAATTTCAGACTGAAATAGCCAATGCATCATTCAGAGTACCCATCTCCTCTTCCTTTAAAGACCAGACACCCATCCCAGATGAACTGGTCCTACCCTGCTGTATCTCAAACATGAAATCTACCATTCTGCAGAAAGCCTAGATAGAAAACATTCTAGCATTTGTCAGCCTCAGATCAAGGCAGAACACAGAGCTAGTCACCTTTACAAGCATAATGGAGAGGGAAAGATATCCATCCTCCTCACCCTACCCCTCTTTGCTGCCTCCTTCCAGCAGCTAACATGTTACTGTGTTTTCACAGTAAGTTTTCTCAATACTTTCACCGTACAAGTGGTCAAAGTACTGAGAACTATGCTGAGATAGTTTCAGACTTTCCCAAGAGGAGAAATTCAGTGAACTAAATAATGGCAAACAGCATGTCCTCACAACACCTCCCTTGGATCAGTATTCTCTGTTTTTACCTATGTCTTTGTATCATACTGCATTGACTAACAAGTTGATGCAGGAGCTGGACTCTAACTCTGGATAACAGTCAGCATCAAATATTACCACCTGCTGACACCACAGCTGTCTAGTGCTTGGACAATACTGGTTTAAAAGTGAAAAACAGTTATAACCCAGTAACAATGCTTGAAGGCAGTTTTATCCAGCCTGAATCATTCACAGGCATAAAATTATTACCTTTGCGTGAAGATTTCCAAGTAGACACCTCCATGGTGCTGGATTCACTCTGTATTCTGAAAAAAAACGTTCATTAATAACTCTGTCTCTACCCCTGGCTAGGTATAAGAACCCTTCCCTATGGTCAGTTGGCAACTTCAACTGTTAAGAGACATCAAACAGTCCAAATACTAAAGTAGCACAAGATGTTAGAATTATATCAAGCCTATCCATGCTATAAATTGGCTCAAGTCAATTCCAAGGTCTTGATGATTATCTTCAAGGCACTCTCTTTGCCTCAGTGCAGTATATATAAAAGGCTATGAGCTAAGGGTACGTAGGAGAAATTTCCTCAAGACCAGGAGTAAAAACCTGCATACCTCAATACTCCCTACTCTACACAAAGGGTTCTTTCTCTGGTCTTATCCGCTCCTCAAACACAGAAATACCCACAATTTTTTAAAAAATCCTTGCTAAAATAAGGTATTTTACAGAAATTGTTTCTCATCAAGCACAGAATGAAGAAAACATAACAGAACCTAAGAGTTCAGACACATTATGAGATCCATTGGGTACCACAAAATGGAACAGACCTTGCCTTACAAGAAACTGTCTTAGAGCCACAGGAGGCAAAGGCCAAGACCAGCCTATAGAGAATCAGAGGGGATGGAGAGGACACAGCTGGACTGGCAGTAGCTGGGTGTGCTGGTTTTGGTCAGGACAGAGTAAATTTTCTGCACAGTGGCTGGTATGAGGCTGTGTTTTGGAATTGCCCTGAGAATAGTACTGCCAAGGTAGGTTTTAGCTGACGCTGGGGAGTGCTTGCACTAATTCAAGGACTTTTTCAGGTCCTGACACTGCACTCCTGTTCCCAGCTTTCTCATTACAAGCAATGGACACACACACACAGTTCAGACAGCTAACCCAAACTGACCAGCATTATGTCATTCCATAGGACGTCATGCTCAGTACATAAGCAAGGAGTGGGCCAGGGGGCTATAGGTCACTTGTTCGTTAGCTCCTTTGCTTGCTTACTTGTTAGCTGGCTTGTTTGTTAGCTTACTAGTTTGTTCATTCATTAGTAAGTTGGTGACAATGCTTTCCCAGTCACTCTGTCACTTGTGGGGCTCACTTGGACTCACTGTGGTGCAATCACTCTCAGGCTCTGGCTCTCGCTACTCAGGACCTGGCTGTGTGTTGGTCAGCAGGTGGTGTGCAATTATATCATGTGTTTTATTTTCTATTCTTTTCATTATATCTTATTATTAGTAGCATTGTTAATATTACTAGCATCCCTATAATACTAATTTATATTCAAGTATTAAATTCTTTTTACGCCAATCCATGAGCTTCCTTGTATTTTCCTCCGATTCTCTTCCTCCACGGGAGGGGGGGGAGAGGTGAGCAAGTGGCTGCATGGCGCTTAATTGCTAGCCAAGGTTAAACCACAACACTGTGGTAGCTGAAGGTTGCAGTGACCTTTGGGAGCAGACAGAGGAGATTAACATCTCACTGGTGTAGCCTGCCTTGAAGTAGGTTAAGCTAACCTTCTGACAAGCACTAGAGCTCATGTAGGAGCTAGTAAGGAATTACACTTATAATTTCCATCCTGGTTTATACACAACGGCTACTCATGTTTACCCAACCTTACCTAGCAAGGAAGAGATCTGTCCCTCCAAAAGTGACCCACACAATATGCTCCCAAGGAGGTAGACCTTTGTTCTTAATATTACAAAAGGGATGCAATTCCCCATTTCATAAATGGCTTTAAGAATTTTGGGGTGTTTTTCTTCTAATATATATTCAGAGGGGGACTCAACAGGGTTAGAATTTTTCTATTAACCTTGGTTTTGCATAGCAGTCTTTTAAAATATGTTCCATACCTGTTATTTTCACTAGCCTTATTTTAACGACAGTCATTACCCTATTCATTAGGCTTGAAGTAGAGGTAATTCTCAATGAGCTCTGAGTCACAGTGCCACTACGACTAAAGAGTTATTAATATTATTAATCTAAATGAGCCCTAAAAAACAGTCAAATGGAGGTTAAAACCACAACAAATAGACAAATTGTTAATTTGAACATTGAAATTAAATAGCCATTTTGGTTAGATTGTCAAACTGAGATGGCAGGGAATAAATCTTCATAAATCCTTAAACAGGAAGTTAAGAGGTAGTTATTTAGGTAGTTACAAATCATATGAGCAAAATTTTGCCTGCAGCAGTAAAATCAAGTTTCAGCTGGGTGTACATTTTAGTGCTGGAACTAAATTACTGTTTATGTCTAGATCACAATCTCAAGGCCAGCGAAGGCTTCACCCCTGTATTTGTGTTTTATGAAGGCTAATCCATTTCCTTCTACCTCCCCACAAAAATTATAGACTTCAACAGGGCAGTCTTCGCAAGAAATGTCTAGCAGCTTGACCTCCTAGATGTATGTGTATATGCATATATATACAGTTGACAGCTTAATTCCACTGAAACCCTTCACAAAATTGGACACAAAGATTTCAGTCTGAGATTTAAGCCTTTGAAATTTAAAAGATTGAACTTGGTTCCTGGGTAAGATTTTGCAGGAATTCATAGGCACAGGGCAGCATCAAGCCAACTCATCAACCCTCTCAAGACAATTTGCAGTCCCAAGAGATCAGGCCTTCACGCCACCCTTTGGCCCTTAGCTGGCCTCCCACAGCACTGCTGCTGGAGGCTCCAGGCAGTGTGAAGCATGCCTTGGAATCAGAGAAGAAGTGTGCGATCCAGCCTGTTCAGTATATGCTGCTGAGCCAGAAGTTTATTTAAAATAGTACCTGTGATTACAATAAATATAATCACAGCAATAGAAAGGAACGTGTAAGGCCATCTCTGAACCCTCCTCTCTGGAACAGGCAATCAGAGCATACCTTCAGTATTACCAACATCTGGTAGAGTTTCTAAAACTCCATGGAGAGTGAAAAAGACCTTTGAAGGTGAGCAGAGCACAGAAGTACAGCAGCAAGAATGGATCAGAACAAGTCTGGGTCCTTGGAAGCTGGCACAGCCTGCCTGGGCCCTCTACTTCCAGGGCATGCACAGGGCAACTGGGAATAGACAATTGCTCCCAAGCTTCTCAGGGGCATTTAGAACATAAATTCCCTTCCTGAGCGTTATACTGTTTCTCTTGCATGGAAGGGATCTAGAAAGTTAGCCACAAAATCATCAGGAGGCAGTAGACGTGAAGGTGTACAAAAGATCTGCATATCCAACCTCACAATTCATTCACTTGCTAACTTCCTAAATATGTCCTAGAACATACGGAACATCTACAACCCCTCTGGGCAACATGTTTCAGCATCTCACCTTCCTCACTGCAAAAAAAATTCTGCCTTATGTCCAATCTAAAGCTATCCTCTTTCAGTTTAAAACCGCTGGCCCTTGTCCTGTCACTACAGGCCCAGGTAAAAAGTCTCCATCTTTCTTGTAAGCCCTCTGTGCTGTCTGAAGAGCCACTCAGCCACTCCAGTTTTGCCCCTGCCTATACAGCCCTTACATTATATTGAGGAAATTATTATTCCCCTCCTAGCTACACTGCATCTCCTGCATAGACACGACTATGTATGTCCTGTCCCACTCATGCACCACCCTAAAACCCATCCAAGCTGTGATTCATATCCCCTCCCAAGGGCCCGTTTAAAAATTCCTGGCCATGCTTGCCACGGGAAGCCTGTTAGTCTTCAGGCCATGAAAAAATTTTTGATACCCTGTGTGTTTTTAAACAATATCCCTGCCCAGCTTTCAGAAACAACAGCACTTGTGGAAGAGCTTTTAAGGCTGAATGACATTCACTTCATTAGGGCTGCTTCATAGGAAAAACAGTTTGGCAAAAATAAATACCAAGTGGAAAACAGATGCTAGAATTGGTCAGTTCCTCAACCATCCATGGGTCTGTTAAGGGGTGCGCACAGCCGTTACGGTCAGCTGCCTGCCCTGTAATTCTGGGTTTCTGTATCAGTCCCATGTGGCCAGCTGCACCAGGATTTTCTATCACTCTTCAAATCGGAGAGCAAGTTTTTCATTCTTAAGGTAAAACTGACAGTATCCCGAATTAGTTGCACAGTGAATCCACTGGTGACTGAGATGTCTTTCTTCAGGTTGTGGAAAAGTCGTAAGTTGTGAAGATTCAACAGGCTTTACTCATTTCAAATGAGCCACTCTCCACATACGCATTTGAACAGGCCACTATGACTTTTAGGGGGATTTTTGAGTAAGCCTAGAATTTCATTACTGTATGCAGATTATTTCAGAAAAGTGAAAACAACTCTTAAGAGGTAGTACAGCCAGCAAGTGTTCCTCGTCTCCAGCTCTTGCTCCATTCAGCTGAGTTTTACGCACAGAGGGAAGTGATTCAGAAAAGAAAGATTTCTGTGGTAACTAGTGCTGGAAAAGCATTAATGAAATTGCTACCACATCAACCAGAACTCACTCACAATCTCCCCAAGGCTGATGCAGGCAGAGGCAACGCGCTCTGTTCTGGAGGAGTTCCTGGTATAGGTCTTCACGAGAGGGCCACAGTAATGATCCCACAGCGTGAACACATCTTCTCTGGCCAGCTTTAGCCTCTTTATCTCGTGAAGGAGAACGTGAAATACCCAGCCAGCCTGTCAGTAAGCCAGAGAGAGGTGCCTGCTTACCCATGCGGGAAGAACTCTTTCATAAGGCCACGTAGCATTACCTTCTTAAAAACACTGTTTTACTTATGTCCTTCTGCATTAATTAAATAAAATACTACGCAAATGCTTCCTACACTACCGCATATATAACCAAAATATAACTTACTATTTGAAGATATAATTTTCGCCCTTGTACTCAGCATATATTAGAACACACAGTTCTGTATATTTATATCATTTCCTTGATTCACAGTTAAGTGACAAACTTCAGAAATGTTATTTTTAGTGAAAAGAGAAGCAGACAATTTCATATTGATCTGTAGAATACAACAAGACTTTCAGGACTTCTTCAGGAGTTATCAAAGAATTCCATTTGATGCATGCCCATGGTTAGGCGTTAGAGAGAGAACTGCAGTCACCACTGGCTGCCCAGTAACCGGGGTGATAGTGCTGCTAAGGACAGCAGAAGACCTTACGTTTCTTTATGGCCAGGTACAAGGAAGGAGTGAATGCAAGCCATGGGGGATCTTTGTGGACATCCAGTCCTAAGAAATGACACCACAGTCAGCAGCTAGGGCAGGTGAGGTAGTAAAATCTTCAGCAGCACCATACGAGCAAATACAGGGTGCCCAGGCTGGGGACGCCATGAGAGAAGGACTTGCTCAGCTCAAACAGGTCCTACCTTTATCTTTGCTTCCCCAGCTATACCTGGCTGCAGTCCTGAGGAATTTGTCTATGTCATTGTAGATTTCAAGGAGTGGTCTTTTGTCTCCCAGCTCAGTTGTTTCATTAGCCTTTTCTGTTATCTACCATCTGTCTCTTCTGCTTTTCCTTGCTGATCTGACTGATGTGGTTATTACTAGAAAACTTCTTCATTCTATGATGGGAATTTGCACAATTGTTCACTTTATTTACTTTGGGAATTCCAGTAGCCCAAAATAAAAGGATCAGACTCTGATACTGGCTAAGCTTATGTAAGCCTTGAATAACTCCACTAGTTTGAGGAGAATTTGCCTGGATTTACATTGGTACGAGCAAGATAAAAATCTGGTCCCGAGTTTCTATTTCTTCACTCACTCTAGACATCACCAATCACACAACCCTGTATGATAATAGTTTCACTAAAACTGGAGACAGGCTTTTTCACAGAGGCTGACACTCCAAGGTCTTTTCCAGCTATGGAACATGAGCTCTCCGTCCCAAGAAACTTCTTTTGTCTGAAGCAAGTTAAACCTCCAGCCTAAATTCCAATTGGTAATTTAAAGCTTCTACTAAAGTGTTGTCAGAATTTTTTAACAAGTTCTAAATGCGTGACAAACTTCAAAAATCAGCAAATTGCTACTTGCTTGGGCTCCAATTCTCATTTGTAAACTAACACAGCTATACACCGGCTGTAAGTTATTGCAGTATCCTCCCCTTTGAGAGCCACTTACATAGTCCAAAAGGGTATAAAGTGGTTATGCAATTATAAATAAGAATTGGGCACTTTATGTTTAGCATTTCTTTTGCTGTTTATTGTCAGTAATTCTCTGCAGCACAGTGATTTCATCTTGTGGATACGATGCATATGGTTGCTGTTGATTGCCCTCTGCTATTGAGACTTTGGCCTCTGTTGTCTCTGCCTGTCTCGGGGTGTGCTGCTCTGGCAGGGCACCCGGTAGGCACCACCAGCCTGGCCTTGCGGTTCATTGTCACACACAGTTTCCCCCAGGGCGCTTTCCTGCAGCGATGACCGCAGACATCAAGCGCTTTCCTGTTACGGGTAGCGAACTCAGTAACACTGCACAATCGAATGCCAGTGAAGCCAGCGGGAGCAACCATCGGGCCTTAGGTCACTAGGCTTTGGGTGGCAACTCATTCAGCCCGCCGTGTTATGTCAGGCATCATGGCTGCACACGACTGCTGTGCTGGGTGACAGTCCCTGAAAGAAAATTATTTTTCTCTCTGGTGATTTGTTCAAAGCACTTTAAAATCAGTGGAAAACCAGTGATACCTGGCAATTTTTACTTTAGCTGACTGGAGCAGCCATAGTCAGAGTTCAAACTGAGAAACTTACTGTAGCTGAAACTATCTAAACCCAGATCCATCAACAGGGTAATATCATTTTTAGCTTGCTGCCTAAGGGCACATAACTGACATTTTGTATATATAAAGTATTGGCGTTCCTCATATGCCAAAGTTTAAACCACAGAAAGAATCTTCTGGCAGATTGTAACAGAAGCTCCCCAGAGGCAGCTGAAATGGTTTATTATCTGTGCGTGCCTGTGTGGACTAAAAGTTACACATATGCTGCACTCCGCCGTCCAGCAAGCGAAGGCACAATGCTGGCCTTATCTCTGCAGCACTTTGGAGCAGGAGCTCCCACCAGCACCAGGGATGCTTTCCCACACGCGTCAAGGGAAGAGCTGCCCTCTGCAAAACCCCGCAGGCGCTTCACGGGGAGCGCCCCGTATCCCTCACCGCAGCTCTGGAGGGTCACCTTACCACTACGGCCATGCGATAAAAGGCACCAGGATTGTATCGAGATCGGGGGATACCATGTTGGGTCACCTAGGAAATTATTTTAAAGAGTTAGGGACTAGCAAAGGGTGGAAAGTGTGTGAAGCAGCTTGCGCAGAAAACACCAAGAAGCCTATTCCTAACCTCTTTCAATGTTTTGGGGTTTTTTTCACCCCAAGACAGCCCAAGGCCTAGTAGGAAGGGAATATTTGATTTATACTGGTTTCTTAGGACTGCTTGAAAGAGCCCTCCTCAGTCTTTAAAGTTTGTTTCTCAAGTCCTCATTTTCTTACTGGTAAAGCTATGACTCAAGTAACAAAATCTACCAGGGAGATCAGTATTCATCTTTGAGTCAGTTTATAAAGAAATAGCTTGAACGTTTGTTTGCAGCAGTTAAGTTTTGTGATTTTAATTATGAGAAAGCTAGACAATGCAGTGGGTCATTTTTGTTCTTCTGTTTAAACTCTCAGGAGATGACAAGGTGCAGAAATTGTCTGTTTAGCTAAGGCTTTCTCCCCAGGTTAAAATGACAACATTTTAGAACAAATGGTTTTGTGTTACTGAGATAAGAGTTCACTCACTACTCACTACTGTTCTTGTGGCATTAAAAAAAAAGTCTTAAATTCAGCATAATTGTAATTTAATCCATTGTACCTCTTATTTGTATTTTCAGACAGGCTTATTGTCAAGGAAGGTTTGCTGCCACATAATACACACGTCTGTCCCTGGCTCACAATCACAATCAGACCCTGCAGGTAAAGCAGTTAAGCGTGTGCAAAGCTTAGCCACATTTAATGGGCCAAAAATAACATTGATGGCTGAGTTTTGTTCCTATTCCGTAGTATTTACCAGATTCATGCTTCTTTGTAGAGACATCTTTTTTCCAGTTTTATGAGAAATTGGCACTGGGAAATTCCTACTTCACCTACCAGATTTCCATATTCTGGTGAAACACTGCAGCAGAGTGTGACAAAGTTCTCTCTAACTGTATATACTCATATGCAATAATATACCTCATTAAGACGGCCAGCATTTTTCCCATCATTCAAAGTTATGATTCTGTTTTCTGCCTGTTCCAGTATTACATAGCTGCTGCCCTTCCTCTGCAAACATTGAGTTCATCTTGAGGGTAGGCTCAAGTGGTTGACGTATAAGAAAGTAAACACATGCAGCTCAATCACATGAGCTCAACACATGCTCGTGTGAGGTTGCTTGACAGTCTGGGGTCTGTGAAAGCAAGTGTGTAGCTGCAGCAGTGCAGGCTGCTCCAGAGGAATAGTTTACACGAAGGCAAAGCAGAGTTTAGATTAATAACCTCTGGTACAGTGATGTTGCAACCTTGGCCAAGCTCCCTTGCCTCGCAAAGCTCCATTTCACAGCCTCCAGGGCAGTGAAAGCCACACCATCTGCTCACCAGAGCACACCCCCTGCCCATTAACAGTCTGCCCTGTCACCTCCCTCTTGAGGAACTCTCCTGGGATGTTTTCTGCACGTGCCTCTCAGCAGCACCAAGACCTGCACAGAGAAGGAAGAATGAAAAGTTTGAGTGGTGGATCAGGATATCACCTCTCTTCTCCTGCAGTGATGGAGACAACATATCCCAGGGTCCAGTAGGAAGCATCCAAGTATAGTTTTACCTTTCCTCCCATATACATTGACTCAGGAGCAAAACCACTCACAAACATCAGAAACTATAGTAGAAAGGATCCACGAGCCCCAGTAACATTTCTGTAACTTGGCTGGACATCCTCTGCCTGGCACAGCTTGGTCCTGTCCTCCAGTCCCATCCCACACCCATTCCAGCTGCACTGCCCACACATCCCTTCACTGCTCCGCACCACACACCCCCTCTCAGTCATCTTCCTTCTCCCCTTCCCACCAAACTGCTCCCAGCCTGCCTTTTCCATCCCAAGGGGACTGATACAGAACAAACATGGTATTTGCAGCCACGGTGTGGTTCTCTCCACCTGCTTGTCCTCTTACCCCCTTTCTCTCTACTCATGTCCATCTGCAGCATTTGGGTCACGTTTCAAAACTCAGCAGTTGTTAGCTTTCATATTCTGCATATTTATGGAAGGGAAAAAATATCTTCCCCTCCCCCCATGGTAATAGTTTGAAAAGACAAAATTCAAATTGCGCCTGCATTTAATTAAGAGACAAATTTTCAGGGACCAACTCCCCCTGCCATGCAGAGCAAACCAGGCACACAAGTCACTATGTGCACAGGCAGGATGGGGTCTAAGCACCCCAAACTTTGACTGCGGGTAATGATTTACTCCAAGATTGTTGCAAATTAAAGTGCAAATTTTTCACTGTAAAGCAAACTCCAAATTTCTGTATAGGACAAAATGCCATTCCTGATCAAGTGACGGTAAAAGTTTGGTCCCAGTAATTCAACATCTGTGTATACCAACTGACGACTGGACCTTTGGTAAACTTGGAAAAGGTTACTCATGTATATGAAATAATTATTCTCTGCATGCAGAAAACAGCTCTTTTCAGCATCTAGAGTTATTAATACATGTCACTGGTTGTCTGCAGAAGGGTTCTTTCTAGTACATGGAGTTGATCAAAATGCAGATGTGAACACTGTTCATATCTAAACGGAGCTGCTTTTTACTTTTCATTTCTCCTACCATTCTGCTCATTTTCACCACAATGTCAAATGATTTATTACAATATTATGATTGCTGGTGGTATAATATTTCAAACCCACCAGAAACTAAGATTTCTGCTGATGAAAGAATCTTAGCTAATGCATTTTTTAAATAATTTTTCTGGTAGAAATACCTGATGTGAAGCAACGGTTAACCACCACAGCCGTTATCAAGAACTCCAGCTTCTCCAGCATGCTTTTGAGGGGCCAGCATTCAAGGTCTGACTGGCAACTCCTAAAAGCAAATAGTTGCTCTCTCAAAACACACAAAAAATATTTTTATGCTAAATACATACAAGTAGACAGCAGTGAGATTGTTTAGCTCATCTTTTTCCTCTCTCTTCACAACGTGCCTAGTGTAAGAGAAGCCAGGCCCATGATGATATCTCCTGCGCACATCCTGCCTACAGAAAAGGGGTGATCCTGCCTCCCACAGCAGCCCTTCAGGTGGTGTTTATTCGTCAACAGCAGCAGTGACGTGCAGAAAGTGCTACTAAAACTGTTGTGATCTTGCTGTAGAATGAATAAACAAACTCACTGGATTGGGACCAACTCTATACGTTGCCTCTTAACAAAATGCATCCTACATCTCCCATGGCATTAGCCAGACTTCCATTGGCACTCCTGTGTATTTCTGAGGTGGAGGGCACATGCAAGTGAGTGTGCGTGTTTTTCTGACACTTAAATGTGGAATATTCAGCAATTCATACTGTCATTGGAAACATAACTGTTGAATTTCTAATAGTTTGGACTCAATTGAGAGCTAAAGGTCAGTTTGCATCGGGTTTTGTATTTAATGAGTAAAACTTGAGCGCTCAAGAATAGGTCTCGTTCAAATGAATGTACTTAGTCCAGCAGGTTTATTTCAGAATAGTGATGTTTTGAAACCCTATAAACGTGCTAGTTACTGTCCTAGAATCAAGAAAACCAAAATCCAAGTGCTATCCTGACAGATTTTCAGGATTTTATCACCCACACAAAAGAAGCCAAATATTCTTTTAAAATAATTGCCCTTAAAAATAGAAAAGCTATTTTAATCAAGCTGCTGGACTGTTTTATCTTGTCACCTGTGGCCAGCAATGGAATACTTTTTTCCTTTAATAGATACGTTTCTTAAAACTTCCTGATCATAAGTGACCTTTGGTTTTTAAGCAGAATGCAACAGAACAGTTTAGTCCTGCCTTTTTTCAGGTCAGTGGGAAGCTTGCCACCCCTTCCAGCACAGGATGCCTCAGCCTGCAATGTGCACAGGGCTCTACCCTGCAAAGCCATTTCACCCCCCACCAAAGTTCATGAAAAAGGGGGGCTCTCAGCCCCTGTGAGGATCATGGCCAACAGATGCTTTCCAAATGATCCACAACAGAATAGCTCGCATGCAGTGGCCAGCTGACAGATGAGAGCGCTGTGGGAAAGAAGCTTTCAGTTTTGATTTAAAGAGTGAAAGGGCAGCAGTATCTCTGGCATCTTTGGGCAGGGACTTTCAGGGATGAAGCAGCAGCTGCCCAGTCTGCATAAATTTATGAACTGGTGAGACAAGCAGGCCCTTTGGAGGCTGAAAGGTGTGACCAGATCTCAGAGAGAGAGAGAAAGAGCTCAGCTTCAAACCCTGAAGGGCTTCATAGAGTCAGTGGAAAGCAAAATACTGAAACTGAACATAAGTGAAGAAGTAGGATAGTATCCACTAGCGGCTGGGGGGGGGCCGGGAGGGTGGAGCCCTGGAAGCACATGCAGAATTAATTATGGCAACTTTCTGTGTGCAGGAAACCAACATGAGAGGTATCACAGCTAGCAGTGTCTAGAAACAAACAGTTTGTTGTCAGAGAAAGGAGCACTGGCAAAATAAACAGTTCTTCATTAACTCATGTCAGTCTCAGGAAAATCCCCATTAAAGTGTCTAAAGATACTTTTTGTCATCAGCTGTGAGAGCCCCTTTATTTTGGTTTTATTTTACTTGATTTGATATTTATGTTTTATCATAATGCTTTCGTACACCAACTACTGCTTACATCTAATGCAATAGCTATGAGACGCAATGGTTCTTAACATTTAAAAATTATCGAATACTGACTATAACTTAAAGATGCCTAATCAAAGAAGTTATTGTAAGGTAGGAGCTTCTGCCAGCTCAATTTATTACAACACATCCAGACAACACAAATACACTTTAGTATTTCAAATGGAAGAGCTGCAGGTCCAGGAGACAGAGTGCTGATATTTCGAGAACAGTTAAAGTCAGAGTTCATCCCAGGAAAAAACAATGACTCAAACATTAAATCTTCCTTCTGCAACTATGCTCTTCTTGACAAAGGTCCTTAAGAAACTGCACCAAACAGACAGGATGGAGAGAAAAGAAGCACAGAACCCAGGGCAACTGCTGGAGATGTAACTGAAGGTAAGTTTGTAGATCATCTAGTCCCTGATACAGCACAGTGAAGGAATAAGGATTTTAAAACAAAGCGATGACACAAAGGCTTGTTAATAACATCCAACACCATATCAACACGCTAAATTTTCCTGGAAGAAGCATGTACAGATCTACGAGCAGAAGCCAAGAAAATAGCTTGAGGGGTGACCCCAAAAGAGACGCTGAGAAACACCCTGGAGGGGCGTGAAGGGGCTCAGGTGAGCAAGGACCATCAGCCAAGACGCTGCAAGCCTCTGGGGATCCTCACAGGCAGTGCAGCAAACAAACCGCCTTCCCAACACAGGGGAAGCTGTAGACCACAGGGAATAAATATAACTCTCTCAGCAAATAGCAACCAGCTCCTCTGCAGGCTGTCAGAGTCTAAAACCAGCCCTCAGAGGCTCTCCAGTTTTCCACATCTCAGCCTTCATACAGTTATTCCCCATGCAGAAGTTTGGGGTTAGGTCTCTTCCCAAGTAAAACGCCAGGAATACAGCTGCTTACCATGTTTTACAGCAGGATTTTATATTACCATTTATGACCACAGATGACAGTAAAAATTTGCCTATTAACCAAACTTTGAGATCATTTGTAAAAACTAATCAGCCATTTCGGACAGATCTTTACCTTTGCAGTCCTTCTCTCTCTTCAGAGGCTGGCAGTGACGAGAAAACCCTTGCTTGAATTGCACTGAAGTTTGCTAAAATTGCTTGTGCCAAGTTAACTCCAAGTGTTGCAGGAAAACTGATATAGCTGCGATGAAGCCAAGGCGGCGGGCTACTCCCATGTGTTTCCCATTTCCTAGTCAGCATAAGCTGCAGCAGATACACAAAGAGCAGACAGAGAAATTACCCAGAGCTTGTTTCAGCTTTGATGGTTGCACAGCCAGTTACTGGGACTGCAGCTGTTGAAAGCTGAAGGCACTGCTCTCCTCGCTGCCCATCAGACAGGTGCTGACATCCCAAGGAATCTTACCTGGGAGACTGCACACTCATAACGCCAGCATTAGCATTTGTCTTCTAAGGTATCGGCAGCTTTGCAAAAATTCATTAAACCTGGAGATTCTTAAATATCTCCTGCTGTGCTCGGTGCCCATGCCCTTGCATTTTCCCATGCACCAGGGAACAAGTCAAGATCCATGTTTCTCCTTATGCTACATCGTCTTCTATGAGAAGCTCCCTGTAAGCTTTCTGCCAAGAAAACCTGGCAGAATCCAGGCCAGAAGCAGCACAACGAAGTCCCCTCTAGACAGTGTGCTCTGGGGAATTATGGAGGAAGGAGTATCTCTAGACGTTGCATGTCAGTGTGCAGTGTACGCAAACAGCAAGGACTGGACAAGAGGAACATTCATCCTGGGGCTCTGCTTAGGGAGAGTGGAGGGCAAAAATTAGGCCAGAAACACGTCAGAAGGTAGGTGAGCAGGCCATCTCAGCATCAGTGACTGCAGGGATGGAGCCAGAGAAGGGAAGTTCTTTCAGGACCACAGGGCACTGCAGGTCAAGTGTGCATGTTTCCATATGGATGCAAGTGTTTATATTAGCCAGGCCAGGCCAGAGAACAAATGCCCTGTGCGAAAAATACACCACTGAGTGCTCCTAACAACATGTATCCAAGTATCAGAAAACAGGTCTCCTTGTCCCTGCTCCCACCCTACAGACTTGTTCCCATCTGATGTCATTTTGTGGAGATGCCTCTTTTATAAGATAGATCACCTCTGGTTTCCTCTAACACCAAAGAGACACAGAGCTGCTGCTCATCTCCCAGGTGGGATGAATTGCCCTCTGGAGAGGCAGTACTCTCCATGAACTACTGAAAGAGCCTGTGGCAAATTGGCATCTTAATTGGGCACCCAAGCTGCGTGTCAAAAGTTAGGTGGAGGGAGGCTAGCCCACAGTACTTCTCTCTCTCAACCACCTTCAGTGGGCTTTTCTCAAAAGAAGACAATGTCAAAGGGGCAGAAGATGGTCCAAGAGCACCAATGTCAAGGGTCTGTGTATGTCAGTGCTACTTGTATTCCCCCAGTCCCTCTCTCTCCCCAAAAGAAAAACCCACAGAAGAAAAAAAAGATTATTAAAAGCTGTACAAGTGTGAAGAGGCATCGAAGGAGCCAAACATCACTAAGTCTTGAGTGAGGCTGGGGCCAGAACTGGGCTTGTGTCCTGGGTTGTCAGAAAGTGAAGACTCCTTGGTTCCAGGAACAGATAGTTTGGTATCTTCTCTGAATTAATAATCTGTTGATGTTTTGGGGTAACCTGACTTCATGTTAAAAGGTACCTTGATTAAAGCCTCCCTGGATTTTTCCTCACATATACTGTTCTGACATCTGACCCCCATTCCTATAGCAAAGGATTGGGAATTTTTCCCTGAACAGACAAAGGAAGCATCTTGCCATATCAGTTAATCCGTCCTCTAAAAATACAAATTCAACTTTAAACACTCCAAGCAAAAAAAAAAAAAAATTGATTCCTTGATTCCTTGAACCAATAACCTTGAACAGCTCCCACCATGATATCATATGCTCTTCCTGAGGAGACCTGCCAGTTTTTCCCTGGCTTCTTTCTAAGCATCCCAGAAGAAAAATGCAAAGGGAAACATAATGAAGGAAGGCTGTGGGGAAACTCCCCTTTTACCCCTTTCCAGAAAAGAAAATTCCTAGGAATCTTAGCTAATAATGACATAATCTTAATTCCTGCGCGAGTGAATTTCTTCTTACAAAAATAAAGACTGTCTTCTTGTTTCCATCTCTCATTTCTATTCCCTCAATAATTCCAGAAGTTCTCAAAAACCTGACACAATGGATCAAAGAATACAAGTGAAATATGGAAAGTGTGAAGTTCAGAAAGGATCTGAAAAGAGAGGCAGTGGAAATAAAAATCATAGAATGGTTTGGGTTGGAAGATACCTTAAAAATCAACCAGTGACTTGACCCAAGGCAACAATCATTCTCCACAGGACCCAGCTTTTGCACAAGCCTGCTGGAATTATCCCTCATCCAGCAGCACCACACTAACTCCGGAAGCAACCAGTCAGCCCCTGGGGAAAAGGCCACAATGAAGCCAATGCAAATATTGCTGGAGTAAGAACTGCAGACACAGTTCCCAATATTGATTTTGTATTGGGTCTCATGGACGTAAGCAGATACTTGGAAACCGTTGCAGCAAATTTACCAGTGGTTATCTGTGAAGCCTTGTAGCCTTCTATCATCCCAAGATACAGCTTTTTTTTTTTTTTTTTAAGAAGAACATTTCTGACATTTCTTTCCAGCCTAAAAATGATTGATTGTATCCTTCCTGCAAATCTGTGATTCTTTCACACCTTCCCTCACTTACCTCTACATTCTTAAATAGCTGCACTCTATTTCAGTTTGCTGATTAATACTGGGTTTTTTGGTTTTTTTTTTTTTCCACTTCGCCTGCACTAAAGAGTGTAAATGTAACTCCGTGATGAGACATTTAAAGATCCAGGAACCAATTCAGATAGACGCTTGCATGTGTCTAAGTATGCTAATCAACCCTGGCTCAAAGTAAATGTTTCACTGCTTTGCTGAATTGAGATGCTAAACGTAATCTTCAGAGGATCTTCCTTGAAGATCACACACATTATTGCACTTGAGAATCTTACTAACTATGGAGAGCTCAGAGACGTGGGCAAGAGCATGGTACAGTACCCCACGTTCTTCCTTCCTAAAGGAGATAAATGCCTATGCACAATCCATGCGAAGACTTCACAAAAGTCAAAACAAAAGTGACTGGCTCCTACAGAGTGACTTTAAAAGGAGTCTGGTATAAATAAAATGCATCAGTTTATGGTTTTGCCATAGATTACAGCCTCAGGTTTTCAAAACTTTTCTCCTAACTGCTGCAGAAGATTTTCCGATGGGTAAATTTGCAGATCTATTAATCACTGTTATACCTATTTTGCATGTGAGCTATTTCCTCTGACTGTAACAGGTCACAAGCCTGCTGCTCTGTAGAATTGTAGTCATGAATACCTCTTTCTGAACACAGAAACCAAATAAATGCTTTTGGTTTCAGTAATATTGAAGTTTTCCCAATGTCATCCAGCACGTTGAACCATTACAAGCTGATGGCCAGCACACAACTGTTTTAAGTAAAAAAAAAAAAAAAAACCCAAACATATTTTTTGTGCCATAATTCCACATTCACAAGGAGAGAAAAAGTACCATTTAATTGTCTCTACAAGCCAAAGCACACATAAGCAAGGAGCAGAAGATTTATAGCCCAGTTGTTCTCAGAACCAATCACAGTTACAGTGTGACTCTCCTCACCATACTAGAAATATCTGCCTAACCTCCCAGGCCAGGGATAACCACTGCTACCTGACATGCCAGTGGTTTGTAAGGAAAATGCAGATATAGCCACAAGTCTGCCATAAGCAAACAGCTGAACACTCTGCTTAAGGCATCACAGTCATTCAGACTGCTGACGTGCTTCTTTCTATCCTTAGTAACAGGCTAAGAGGGATGTTCATCTAAAAGAACCAAGATTCTGCTACGTATCTTGTAATTTTTGATGGGGTGTTTTCGGTTAGCTTTTTTACCAACTTAGCCTGGTAGAAGTTAACAAGCTAGTGCATACTTCTGAATGACCTTCCTTATGTCTTATGCTGACATCTGACAGCAAAATACAAATTCAGAGATATGGAAAAAACCCTGAAGAGAGAGAATCCATACGGAAAAGCTCACGGCTTTTGCAAAATGTTGCTGCTTATTGCAGTTGTTCCTCGGCATGGCTCACTCCTCTTGGCTGCTTTCGGCACAGATTAGTGACCTTCAACCCTGACAAATATGTTGCCCTCATGCTTTTATGATCTCCTAATCTCTCAAAAGGTGACACATTCTGAGATTAGAGTAAATACACCAGAGTCCCAGTAGCAGCATAATACAGATGCAGCTGTGATAAATGCCAATTAAAACAGTAGCAGCATGTGACAGCTGTTTACAATTACATTTAATTAGCAAGTTTTAAATGCTCTGTTGTTGGTCTCCTCTTTGAAGTATGCAACTAGAATAGGTTCTGAGTTCATGATTCCTTAGTCCTCTGAGTAGCTTTCTGCTAGGGAACAATTGCATGAAAGGGTTTAGCAGAAAAGCTTTGTATGTTCTGCTAGTATTGCCCTGAAAGATGCCTCCTAAAGGATAAAGGAACTTCAGCTGTGGGGGAGATTGGGGCACAGGGCATTGCCCAGATGAACTGTTCGACACAATTTGCCTACAGCGTTCTCCATCACATGTTAAACCTCACCTATATACAGTTAAACAATATGAGCAGGTATCTACAATAAAGCTCTGAAAATATCTACCCAAAGAGAAGTTAAGTTTGCTTTTAAGCTCTATTTGCCACATCCCAGACCGATTTTAGAGACGGTGTCTTCTCTCCTTCTTGCACCCCAGCAAAAGAGCCCCTGCTTATATTTCCACTGCACAGGGAGGTCTGCTTGAAGCATGTGGAGACATGCTAGCTGCACCTATCCTGGTAAAATAAACACTGCCAGGGATGCTGCCAGGCCCAATCATTGATACCATCACGCTTGGAGAACAGTTGCTGGCGTGCTGGGGCCCATGCCGTCCCAGGCAATCCCATCCCCACACGTCTGCAGGAGTCCATGGGGACCAGGAGCCACCCCCAAAACTATGGGCGTGAAGCCACCCTCTTTGGGAGGGAGCAGAAAGGATGTGGTCAAACAGCAGCAGTTGGCCCTGGGGCTAAAGAACAGACCTTGGAACTGGCTCACAGTAATTCTAATAAACACAGCAATTAGGGCCAGCTTTAACCAGATTGCTTGAGCAGTGCAGGTAGTGTGGGCTCCAGCACAGGCTGGGCACCTGTGCAAATCCTCACAGGCCCCAACAGACCTGCACTGCCCAGGGGGATACCTATGCTGCCACATTTTCACTCTGGTTCTTACCTAGATTAAGGTCTCACCCCTTACCCACCAGTTGAGCCACAACAACATATATACCATGGGATGCCGGAACAGCAGGTCCAGCACTGAATGCCAGTGCAGCACAGAATGGCCACTCATGTCCCCGTAGCACATGAAAAACACACACCTGAATCATCTTAAATCCAAGAAAGGGAATGAATGATCAAAACTGGGTTTCATGCAATGGCCCAATCCTGTAGGGACCTCCTGCAGGTCCAGGGATGACCAAGAGCATTTGATATCATGGCAGAACAGGCTGCCGCAGCCCAAAACACAATGACTTCCCCAGGCGTGCGGCCACTTGGCCCATTTCCCTGGTGTTCAGGTGCCTTCCAAGGGTACCCGCTTCCACAACAGCACAATCTCCACTGTCACTATAACCAAAGAAACAATCGCTTGTTGCCTGAGCAGTCATACTGTGGCTAGGAAATCATGTTTCATATTTCAAAGGTACCTTAGAAATTACAATATGGAGCGCCTGACATCTTAAGAGATCTATACATCATGTTGACACATATAAACAAAACATGAGACCATACTGCCTAATGTCAAGCAGCTTTTTAGCTTGTTTTAAAAGAGGCAACCTTTACAATGTAAAGACACACTTTATTTAGGTCTGAATGGATCATTTTTCTCGGGGTTTTTTTTCCTGACAGCAGTTCTTTTTTTTCTTCACCAAAAAAAAAGTTTTATCTCAAGCAGCTCCTAAACACTTGTGCTTAAAACTTTATGATATCTGTAGAAAAATATTATCAATTCTAAGTTCTTGAAGCTTTTGTTAGCTTTTAATAGAACTTTCAAAATTTTCCAGCAACTAATTTAGTTTCCATAAAGCAAGAGCGTGCAGCACTCCCAGTAACTGTCCTTACCAAGAGACTCACAACGGCACAGCAGCGTGAGGCAGGTACATTGGTTTTGTGGTCAAAAATAGCAGATTTACTCTCCATTTATTTCGACCATCCTGTTAGTGCCGCTAAGACATCTGCATAACGTTTCCTTTCTCTATGGTTCACGTAAACTAAATAACGCGTATGTTAAATGCCGGGCTTTCAGCAGGGTTTAGCAGCAAAGGAAAAGAAACTCCTGCAGTATTTGAGACACACAATCTCTGTCGGCTTCATCACCTGACGTTATTTAAAGAAAATTAGTGGCTTTGCACTGACAAAACCCATGCAAAGGAATAATGCATTGAGTTAATTTTATCCTATACATGCAGTAAAGGTTTAGTTAATGGTCTTTTACTCAAAAAATACTAGGACTTCATCTCACTGCATGTTAACAGGGTACCCAAGGCATTGATTTCAACGTGTCACAGTCCCTGACCTCTAACAGAAGCACCACATTGCATCCATCTAACCTTCCTGCCTGCTCTGTTTGGGCTGGGAGCTGGGAATGGCTTGTGCACAGGGCACGTGGTGTAGGCAGCACCCTGCGCATACGGCACTCGCACCCATCGCACAACTACGCGTGAAGAACTTTGTGGCAGAGGTAGCAGAACCTGACAGGTATCCCTGAGCCAAGGCAATCACTGCTTCTTGCAATGCCTTCTCCTGTCCCCTTCTGGCGCGCACATATATATAAACAGATGCATTTATCAGATGCCTGTGTCTTTATTGCATGGATTAAAAAAAAAAACGTTTCTTGTTAACAGATTGTTCTGTCATTGTTCCACTCATTTGTTGTCGTCTGTGAAGAGGCTGCTCTTCAGAAACTTGTATCCCAGGTGACTGTCACTGGGTATCTGTACTGAAAATTTAAGATGACTTTGAATTGACTACTGGTGTATAATACTGTTTCAAATTTATAACAGGAGGTAACTTTTGGGCAGTATTTTACTCTGATGTTCTTACGGGAAATCTCTTCTGTGCAAATTAGCCTTTACCCAAATAGCACATTTATGAAAGTAAATAGCCTGATTTTTTTTTTTTTAATCTAATGGAGTAATTCATTCAGACATTATTTCTGAGTCACAAATCTGTTGCTGCTGTAGAGAGGGACACACGTTCCCAAGGGAGGCTGACCCTTTCATGAGAAATGCCCCATTTGGTGGAAGACAGTTGTGAAGTTTCCGCTCGGCAGACAGATGACTGCAGCCATGGAAAAGCCATGCCGCCCAGCGGGCTTCACAAGGAGGCTGGTGCTTGTCTCTTCATCCTGACATCCGATGGAGATTTAGAAGATGCCTCCTGGAGAAATACCTGTCATGGCAGCCCATCCCGACGACACTGGCAGACCCCTCCAAATTTCCACTAAACCTGTCTTAATACCTGCAGCACTCTGACTGCGAGGGCACAGGGATTGCACCTCACTCCCACTACACCCAGTGAGATGACCGTGACCCCCGCCCAGACCTACGGCCCCTGGCCTGAGATCTCCAGAACTGGGTGCTGAGAGGACTCTGCACGGCTGGCACTGATGAAGAAGAGCGAAGAGGCATTGGTGAGCACACACCTGGCTCTGGGGTCCGCACCTGAGCTCCTCATCCGACTTCCTAGACAAGGGGTGCAGAGAGGGTGCGAGGGGTGCATCCAGGACTGTGCAGAAAGCCCAGGACAGGCAGCAGGAGCTGGTCCCACCTGCCTCCTGCATCCTCTCGATGCGCAGACAAGGCGGCTCAGGAGAAGCAGAGTCGGGGAAAGGCAACACACGGTGCCG
>NW_010259592.1:0-19130 GCF_000690775.1 Eurypyga helias
TATTTTTTAATATTACAATATTTTTAAAGAAAATATCTCAAACACTGCAGTCACATCAGCAGGACACAGAAAAACAGTATTAAACCCTGTATTTTATGACGTGAATATTGACATTTGGTTCTCCTTGATTAAATTTGCATAGTACACACTTAATGACAGTCAAATAATTATTAAGCTCTTTTCAAAAAATCTAGATTCTTTGTTTGACATGACTATTGACATTCTGTGTTTGAAAGACTAGACAGGGTTAAGCTTGTCCACGAGCACAGAACTAGCACAGAGCCTAAATCCTTTGCCATCCTCTGAAATCCTATGAAAGGGTGACATTTCCACACAGCAACCTGTGTATCACAGAATTACATTGTATTTGAGTGCTTTAAAATTTGCTGCCTTAAAAAAACAAACAAACAAACAACACCAAAGAACACTCTTCATTATTTTGAAAAACGAAAGCTTTTAGTAGTATTTTAAGTAAGGTATTTCATAAATACCTTCTTGCAGTGCACAAACCCTTGAGTTCAACTACCCAAAATAACACTCAAAGCTAAGAATGTTCTCACAAACACCCAAAGAAGTGGTCTGTGTCTCTGGTTGACAACAATCTATTTAGTCAAGTGAAACCTAAGCCAAATTTTTTTCTTCTCCAGCAAGGGGAAGACAAAATTAATCCTTGCATCCCTTTGTCCCAGTGCATAAAAGTGTGTAAATCACTTCTCATCCCTTTGCCGAATTACAAATAATTCTTCATAGATGAGTTTCCTCATTTATATCAGAATTGTAAAGTGGCCCCATTCTGTTACATACTGCTGTTACAATAAGGAATCAAGTCATTGTCCACTATTCATAATTTCAGAAAGAGCATGCAGTATTGCCCAGTTCTTCTAAATCAGGCTACTTGGCAGAAGTGAATAAAATAAAATACGTATTAAAAAAAAAAAAAAAAAAAACCCTGGAAAATTCCTTTGTGAAACCTGCAGAATTTCAAGGAAAGTTCAGAAAATAATTATTTTCTTTCTCCTACTGCAGTAGTTCTTTAAATCAGAACTTCTAATCTAGAAGCACATTCTCAACAAAGATTACTTCACATTACCCCAATAATTATATTAAAATATTGCTAAAAATAACAGAATATATTAACAACTGCTACATAAAATTTCATCTAGGTGAAGAAGGGATCTTGAAAAGAAAATAACTTGCATATGAAGTATTTTTACCTAGCTAAAATAGAAGGTAAGAACGAAGGCATGTTGCATGACAGGCTCTACACTTATTTAGAGCCAGCCTCTCTGGCACTTTGGTCCCATCAGGTAATACACAAATTCCTTAAGTAATCCCACCGAATCCAATGGGAAAGCTCACAGAGTAAGGTACGACTATTGTGATTAACAGTGGCAGAATCTGACCTTAAGGTCATTTTAATAAGCATTCCGGTGACTTGCTATTTCCTAAGGACCCCTTTTCATAATACATTCCATAAAAATAAGCTCTAGAAAGATACAGTTTCTCCTGCTACAATATTCCAGACATTTGGAAATCCTGATGAGAACAAAATGCTGCCTGCCTGTCACAGTGATGGAAATGCCCGGCAGAACGTCTGTATGCCAAGGGCCACGTAAAGGACAGTGCTATTAAGGTGTCCCCTGTGGGTCTGTCCTGGAGCTGCCCTGGCTTTCCGCCACTGATGAACCAAGACCATGGGGCTGACGCTGTTCTCTTGGTCTGCACATCACTAATTCCCTACCTGGCCGGCAGGTACCTGCTTTAGAGAAAACAGAAGGGCAGAAATTAAAAGGTGAGGAAGCTTTTATTAGATAGTTTGGTTCACCATCACCCCTTGGAGGTTATTCCCTAGGGGGTACTCCAGTACTTTGTCTAGTCTGGTTTAAAGCCTCAACAGCAGAAGGACTATCGGCCAAGACTGAGCAAGCTTGGCAAAGCTGCGTGGGGAAATGTACATTACCCCAGCTGCAAGCCAAGGAGTATTAGTCCATCACTTCTAAGAGCACAAAACCCACTGACATTTTAAGCACTCGATTCACTTCAGCTAACATCAGCCCTCAGCAGGGCCAGGAATACCACACATGCCTCCAGGACCAGAGCTGTGCTGGGGAACGGCCACGCAGTCGGCAGGGCGGTATTTGCTTCTGTGTGTGCATGGACACAAAAAAGTTTGGTAAAGCCTTCAGAAAAGAGGTGTTTAATTTTCCCTATCAGGAAGCAAAGAGGACGTTCATACACACACTCAGTTGCAGAACAAGCCGCATGGCTGCGTTACCAGGGTACAAGTCAGGCTGGCTGCCAGCAAAACAACGCAGCTGCCTCTGCCGTGAAGCTCCTCTAAAGCACATGCTCGTAGTGCAGAGGCTTATTTCCAGCTCGGTGTTACCTTACTGGGTGGAAAAGATGCTGATGATGCTGTTGGCTTTGCCAGGGCAAAAAGTTCCCAAGTCCCTAACTTAGGGACTGTTGAAGGGCAAGAAGGGCACGGTCTCAGAGTAACTTCTGCCCTTGCAGCTTCCCACTGCTGATGGACGGCTCCTGCGGCCAGCAGGTTCTGCTGGATCGGGCACCCACGATGGAAGACACACACAGGGAGTTAAATACAAGTCCTAGATGTAACCATTCCCTTGCAGTACCTTTACTAATGTGTCTAAGCCAAAATGATGAAGTTCTACATTGCTTCTGGTTATCAAGATACTTTTTGCCCAATTTCATGACTAAGTTTATACCCTGAGATAAAGGTAACACAGAAATGTCAAACTATTCCTTAAGTACCAATTTAAAGTTCTGGCACATCAACAAAAAGCGTCTTCCAAAGTGCAGAGATACCTTATGTAAGCAGAACTTGTTGACAGTATTTCAACAGCAGAAAATATCCATGTGGGCTATTCTCTCCCTGCATTATCTTCTAGCTGTTTTCTCTGTGCAGTAAGAAAATAGCACATGGTTTATGTACTGACCTATACATAGAAGAGATGGAAAAGGTACAAACTAACTGGTGCTGTCGCTGAAGAAATACTTCAGGTCTTGAGTGCAAACTGTAATATCCTAGAGAGATTAATATAAGCATGCCAGGTTTATGGTTATTCGTTATTAAGCTTCTGGGAAAACAGAACAATATATCCTGATAGTTTTAAATACATATTAGGTCCTCTGAGTCACTGCTGATTATTTAGCCTATATTTCTGTCACCGTATTTCCAAATTACCTGGGAGAGAGCATTCTGAATTTGTAAAGCTATAAGGGCAAGAATAAATATTTCACCCTTAGAAAGGACACTTAAATGCTGACCACAGCAGGCTCTCATCAAGAGACCAGACAGAGCATGGAAGGCGAGAGCAGGAGACGGTTAAATAGTAACTTTGAACTGACCCTCAAACGTCAGCTACCAAAGGATGCTCTCAGGATCGCACAGATTGTATTTCCCATAATGGGAAATAAAAGCCCATCATGTTCTGCTCAAGTGAACGATTTGCTTTGGTCACAGGACTAAGAAGCTAAATATTTCTAGCAAACATCGGTACTTACAAAGTCCTGTTTTAAAGTCTGCTCTTACATTGGCCTTGGGAGGGCAAGAGTAACCTGGCCTGACCCATCTAAATTGTAACCAGATCTCCCCGCAGATAGAGAGGAAAGGGTAAATTAATTAGCTTTTCTTTTGTCTTGCAAGGCTGTTTGTTGAGGTGGGGAGGAGGGCTGGAGGGACACAACAGCCCTTTGTAGGAGCCTTCAGCAACACACCTGAGTGAGAAAAGCTGTCAGCTGAATTCAGAGAAATAGCCCACACACAGAATTGCAGCACAATTGTTAACTAAGGTAATTTTTTATGCAGATCAGGGTAGCATGTTATGGCCTGGTTTAGACCAGGCACTATATCCTGGTAGGTATGGAAAACACTGCTGAGGAGTTGACCACTCCAGTCGGCAAGACAGCAAGAGCGAGGGAAAATGAGTGCCTAAGATTAATTTTGCAATGAAA
The DNA here is from genome assembly GCF_000690775.1 of Eurypyga helias. Classification (NCBI taxonomy): domain Eukaryota; kingdom Metazoa; phylum Chordata; class Aves; order Eurypygiformes; family Eurypygidae; genus Eurypyga; species Eurypyga helias. The sequence goes on from NW_010259592.1 coordinate 3,979, forward strand.
AAAGGAGGATTAGGTAGACCACAGATGGGTGGTTCAGAGGAGGATAAGGACACCCACACCAGCAGAAATGATTTCCTAGCATGCTCTCATCTCATGCTGTTTAGGTGCGATGGGTTCAGCTGGGGTACCTGAGAGTCAGTCCCCTCTACAGACCCTGGTCTAGTTACTGGCGAAACCCTTTGGGCAGGTAACCATCTCCAACAGCCTGATCCTGTGCTGCCCACAGAGATGGCTGTGGAGGTTCAGCCTGGCAACAGCAGCAGTGGAAAGGTAAGAATTTCATAATCTATTGCCTTCGTTTTGAACTCACCCCACCTAGCCTGTCTTCCCTGCTTCTTGAGGGGCAAGAAAAAAAAAAAAAGCAACCCTGGGTTTAAAGTTTCTCAAAACTTCAGCCTGGAAATTGCACAGGGGCTAAGGAGTCAGCCCAGGCCCCCCCTTCATCCTCATCCAGATCTGCATCCAGCATTCCTCTCTATGTTTACAGCTGGGGAGAAATTGAATTACCTACACAGTATTATTTTAGCATAAACGAACAGGAAGACTGCACCAAAATTGATGACCCAGCGGGTGTTGCCCCTCCCTGACTGTACTGTATATGCAGAGCTTTCTAGACTCCAATTTATTGGTTTGTCAGAAACTTCAGTTATTTTCATCAAGTTGAGTTTTACATTAAACATTCCTCCACTTAATTGGAACCATGCGGATACATTTGGGCAGCATCCATATTCCTGCTCAAATAAAAGGGGTACTTTGTTACAAATTCAGCATACTTTGCTGTTAAATTATATTTTGCTAGCAATTACAATTAAATATGAAGTTCACACTTAATAGCAGACCTTGTAATCATGTGGGAGTAGTTCTCCTTCCGTGAACATCAGGCGTGGGTGGGAGAAGGGAGAGCCCTGCAGCCTCATTTTAATAATGAAATAAACAGTTCTGCTGGTGAGTAATTCAGGGATTTTAAAACAGGGCAGTGGCAGGATGGAAGTTGTTTAAGAAGCTTATTTAACCCTCTCACCTGCTACTTCTAGCTCTCTCAAGAATTACCCACCCAACTGCAGGAAGACAGGAGCAGCACCAAGAGATTTGCGAAGGGATCAGGGATTGGGACAGGGTTTTGTGTCACGCCTGGTTTTATTCTTGCTTCTAGTGCCGTTATGAAAATTGTTGAGGATAGCAAAGTCACATGTGCAGAAAGCTTTTAAAGTTCTCTTTCTCTCTCCCTTGAATTCTGAAATACAACAACAATTCTCTAAAGAAGTTCTGCTTTTCTGGCATTTCTTTTGGAAAACAGGTAATGTTGGTCTGAAAATGGAGATTCCATTTCAAATTCCATTTATGGTTTTATGTTTTTATGCTCGTTGCTGGTTTCTGTAAGCGTGCCTGTTATGGAAAGGTATCAAGTGGTTTCATTAGAAGATGCAGAGGAGACACTTTGTTATGGAAAAGAGGATTTGATACTGTAGTCAGAACAAAGCGGACTCTTTCCATTTTAAAAACATAATGTGAAATATTGCAGCTATTACATATCGTGGTGGTATTCCTACTATCCTGAAATATGATTCTACTGACATGTCATGGAATTATAGAATACAAATTACGATTAAAAATACAAAATATAAACCTTATGGGAAAACTTTCACATTCTAAATCCAATTTTGATTTTTTTTTTTTCCCTGAAAAGAAAGCCTTTACATTTGGATTTGTACACAAAGAAAACTTGTAAAAGAATCTAGATGACTAGTTCTGAGGAGACAGTGGGATGAAATCTGCTCTACTAAAACAAAGAATACCCAAGATTAACCCAATGAAAATATTTCTGCCCAGCTCAAACTGATCTACTAGTCTTTGCCCCTGAAATCTTTTGCTGACTTGTAAATGAACATAATTTCCACACTGTCCCTTCAGAAGCAATTGGAGCTTGTCCTCCACATACAGTTGACGCTGCCCAGCTATCATGATGCATCATTCAATCCAAAGCACACCCTGCTTTCCCTCTCCTGAGCCGGGTTCGGTATGTTTGAAAGGCAGCGCCATGCGTGTCCAGCTCCGAAGAAAAGCAGATGCCGAGACTGATGCTGTTTTAGCGGCTCAAAGAAACTGCCTTCCTGATGCCCGTGTCTGCGGCCGCACACTAGTGGCAAACTGGAGATGCCCACGTACCACGTGGGCTGCAGGGACAGGACTTACGTCCCCAGAGACACAGCTTCCACACTGAGATTTGCAGCGCATACCACAGAAATCTGCACGGAGCACCTCCTCTCTGCAGCGTGGAATTTAAAGGAATGTTTTCCTTCTTTAGCCTGCACACAATCCCGTTTCTTTCCACCATTGTTGTTCCTGCATAATGTGGACATGGAGAAGCCAGCTCCATGCAGGCACAAGCCTTTCAGTTCTCTATGACAGAGGAATGAAATACCTGCGAGAGCTACAGAAAGCACCGTGCTACAATGCCATCACCCTATTTCTCATAGGACACCAGGGAGTTAAACCCACTCTTTTCTCACTATAGAACCCATCTTCCTGTTTCCCTGGAGCAAACTGCTGTCTGCTCATCCCCAGAGCTGATGCCTCTCCTGGGGGTTGGTCATCCATAGACCTGATGTGTCTCCTGGGGCGGACAACTGCTTCCCCTGCAGTTCAGCCTCTTCTGTTTCTACCTCTCCACTCTGCCTGTGCAGCCCTTACCCCTGTAAATTCTGAAAAGTACATCTATTTCAGTTATAGATGGGTGAACCTTGTGGCATTCAAAGCACTGAAGACCCCTTAGAATACTTCTGGGGTTCCCAAGATGGTTCCAACTCAGAAAACGCTTTTACTCAGTACAGTGTAGCTCCATGTTTCTCTCACTGCACTGTCTTTCAGTCACCATTTCATTTTAAGCTAAGAAAAAGGTTTTCGTTACACTGGAGCTTTCCTAAAAAAGGTGACAAACGTGACTGCACACACAGCACATCGAACTTTGGAATCTGTGCTGACTGGTTTTAAAATTTTGGCAAAAAATGATCCCCAAAACATCCTACAAGTGCCCCCACTCTGTTACAAAGTCCCGACGGCTCCCAAAGGACTTCCCTGGCCAGTGCCTCGTGGTTTATTTCACAAGGATTCTCACTGCCGTGCTCCAGCTCACGCTTCAGAGGTTGTCAGATTTACCCAAAGGCAGACAGCAAGAAAAAGCTGCAGCTGAAGAGACAAAACCAGAAATATTCTACTGAGCCTGAAGTACCCCATTTCTTTCAGAGCTTGAATCCAAGTTCCCATCACCCTGCAAACATGCCTGAAAAGGTACTGCACTGCAAATTGGTCTGCATTGCACCGAAAGGTTGCCTTCTGCTCTTTAAACAAGTCCCCTTCAACAACACATAGTCTTATCTGTGCATTTTAATAGAAGCTTAATTTTTGTCATATGCTATAATGAATAGCATACAACTAAACAGTGCGTGTAAGACTGTAATTCCATCTGGGAGTTTGTTGACATTGATAAACCACTTGGGTTTTGCTTTTGTGGTTCATGCCGTTACAGCAGCTCAACAGGATTACAGTTCTGTTAGCTGTAGCTAGTTGTAGGCACCCTACCATATGATAATGACTGCATGTTTTATTACGGAACAGGTTTAAATTTAAATATGTAATTGAAAATTCTCATCAACGGTCTGATAATATGGTATTAAAAATTATCTTGATGCCATTACCTGAGTGGCTTGTTTATTTTATTTAAGATTCCTCATCTCAGGCAGTGAAAATACTTTAGTCGGATTTAATTATATCTATACTGAGGGACCAAAGCATTTCCCTTGTAATTTTGTGGCATCGCTGCTTTTGTAGGATATGAAAACCAGAACATTGCACTGCCCATAAGGGAAAGTGAACCAGACAAGTCTAGTAATTTCATAGTCTAAACTGAGTTAAATAGATACACAAAAAAAGCAGATCAACAGTGAAAATTGGGGGGTTACCTTTTTTTCCTTTAATTTCCAGACACAGTGATAGCAGTGGTGCTGCTAGGGATTGTTTAAAATATATAACATTTTCCTTTAATTTCATTTTCATTAATAGATCAGCCAATCCACGTGTGCATTTCCCTCAAAATGAAGCTGATGTTACGACACATTCCCTCTGGTCTGCAAGTAAAGCTATGAAACCCATGTGAACAGGAGTTTTCATTCTTCTGCACTTTAGTCCCAGGTTGTTTGGATCACCATGGGGTTTAAAAATTTCGGTCGTGCATCCTGTTTCTAGCGTGGCCTCGCCCTGTTAATTGCCATTTAGTTCACAGTAAAATAACTGCACTAATGACTTCAGCAAAGTCCAGATGTTCTAGGCTGGATGGAAAGGAAATATTTCTGATCTGAATTTTTCTACTTACACAGATGATTGGAGACGGCCACCGCTGCCTGACAGAAGACTGGGGGCACTAAGTGTGATGTCCTGCTGTCTGGCTCTGCCCAGTGTGCTCTGCAGAAAGGCGATTACCTGTAACATCTTCCTCTCCTCCCCTGGTACTGGATTTCTAGGTTGCACTTTTTGCACCAAGGGAACATTTAGCAGCACTGGCAGGAAAAACACTGGGACGGGTGATGGCAGCCCAGAGGCGCAGGGAGCATGGGACAGGGCGCAGCTACACTTCTTCCCCTTCCCACTGGTGGCTTTATGGGACTGCTGCTCGCCCAACTCCAGCAGAACAGCCTCTGCTGTGACCCGGGAGCCACCACTGCTCCTAGATGTTTGCTGTTCAGCGACAGGCATTCTATCCAGTCGGCAATGTTAGGGGAAGAAACTAGAGGGCAGGAGTGCCCAAAGAGTCAGTGGAGGATCTGCTGGAGCCTGCATGCTCTGATGATCATCGACTGGAGGATCTGCAGCTGATGAGAACCTTCCAGGCAGAGACATTTGCAAAACATCTGCTCCAAAGGTACCATTTGAAGCGTTAAGAGATACTGGGGTAAATATGCCCGTTTCTCCCAATTTCATGCAGTTTCAGACTCCACTCTAGACTAGAGAAAAAAAACCCAAAACTCAACTTTCAACGCAACGGTTGTCCCAGCCAGCGGTTAGGGCCTTCTCGGCAGTGCAAGATCTTTGCAGGCATCGGTTTCACAACAAACTCCCCGAGTGGCCATGCGGTGTATACTGGCAAGAGGCTTTTGCTAGCAGTGTTTATACCAGCTACCCAAATGACATCAGTTATACCTCTCAACAGAGCTTTTTGCTGGTACAAGTACATTGCCCAGAACTGACGATTTAATTAGAGGTATGTTTCTTCTCTTCTCTTCCCATGCTGACAAAGCTGTACACGCAAAATGTTTGAATGCAGACAGACCTATTACTTCTGGGGAAGCTGTGCAACAGCCAGCAGACGATTCCAGCGTTGATGGGGGAGCGGAGGAGGCTGAAGCCATACAGCCGTGACATGCGGTGAAGCAGCCTTCTCCTGGATCCTGGGCAATGTCCAACAGCAACATACAAAAATATGGGGTGGGATTTAGGGCTGCAGGTTGCTCTTACAAAAGTTCTCTGGAGTCAAGGTGGAAAGAAACAGAAGACAAACACGAATGAAGGTAGTTTCTCAGTGATTTAAGATGCCTAAATCCTTTCACTCAACATGTGCACTAAATTCTCATTAGCCTTAAAACATCACAATGATCAGAAAGCCTTCAGCACGGCACCTTCCCACCAAATTCTATGTCATCTAGATAACACCTCCTCACTCGACTACCCAATACAGATTTTCCCTCTGTTTATATCCCACAATTAGGACTACTCTTGGGAGGGCGAGATGGAAAGGGAGAAAGGCTTGGGGTGCCAGACTCTATTCTCTCTTGCACATCTTTAAAAAGATTGATGGCTAAATAATGAAATCATCCTCATTTTAAATGGAAGACAGAAAGAACACAACTTGGTTCCAGGTGGGATCCGCAACACTAACAATTTTTTAAATATTGTTGAAAGTAGGCAAATTTGATCTGGAGCCACTGAAAGAATAATTTTGGGAAGACCACCAGGTCATTTTTGCAGAATCTTTTTGTAAATGTAATGGCACTTTAATGGAAGTTACACGATATACACACATAAACAAGAGAAAATCAGTGTGTATCAGTTATGATAATGTTTTCTGCCGAGTACTGAAAAATTACTGGAAAACCACTTAAGAGCTATGTAATGTTTTGTAATACTGTCAGACGAGTGATTTCCTGCTCTGAGGGGTTGCTCTCATTTCACTGGGTTGCATTCAGGGACTGTTCCTATGCAAGTGCTCTTAGTAGTTACCTGTTTGCGATGACATAAAAGGGGTGCAGAATCCACGCGCAGCTCTGCCAAAACCCAGAGACGTGAGACAGTTTTGGTACTACAGGCAGGCGAGAGAAGAGGCCATGGAGGAGTTTTCTGCTATTTAGTTCTGAAGTTTTAGTTTTACCCTGGGACAAGGGAGCCTGAGCACCTTTAGTGCCCGCTGAACTGGGAGTGCTCCAACCACTATTGACAGCATCACTACTGTAATACAGCTACTAATAATTTGTTCACCTTGGAATTAACAAATAATTCAGAGGAAATTAGTTAGGAAGCATAAAATTAAGACTGTGTAACTCAGACACTGGGGCAGATCTGTGGCATGGGTACATCTACCAGAATTGTTGGTGATTTGGAGTTGGCATTGCCAAGCACTCCTAGAAGGTGGTGTCACCTGAAAGTGGTCCAGCCATACAGCAAACTCCCGTTAGCTCTTTCCTCCTTCTTCCCCTCATGTGGCTCACCCTTTGGATCAGAGCTGCCTCTTGCCCATACCACACTGATCTCAGCACTGATCTGGAGTGAAAACAGCACAGACCTTCCCTGTTCTGCATTTTGTAGGGTCACTTTTTTTCCTATATTCAGTGAAAGCAAAATCATGCATCTTTCATAGAGTTAGACACATTTGTGGGTTTGCCCATATCATACATCGCTATGGCTAGATACAACTCCAAGTCCTAGCAGCTAGCTTGTGCAAAAGGTGGGCACACAGTTCTGATTCATTATTATGAAAAAGATGAGAAACTGAGTGTCCTCTGAGTCTTTCAGAGTTTTTCAGTGGGGAGGAAACACTCTAGCCATTATTTTTTGAAACATACCTTCCTGCATAAACATGCTGTGGAAGAAGTGGCAAGGATCTTCTGCTGTATTCGGTGTTTTCATTCCAAATAATTTTATTTCTAGGACTAAATAACCTCCAAACCTGATTTAAGAGTTTCTGTATCACCTTCCACTGGAGCCAGTGAGGATGAAAGGCCCAACTGTTTACATCTGCTTGCTGGTTCTTCCTTTAAAAGTAGGGGCAGTTACAGTGTGCTCGCATTTACTGGGATTTGTTTAACTGACTTTCAGCATATCTTACCAGCCATGTGGGTTTGCAGCCTCATGGATTGCAATTTGAGCTGTGGGGTATATCCAGCTTGCATGCTGAGCGCAAAACTGCAACTTTGAACAGTTTTTAGGTGGTTGTGGTCAGGGTAAAGCAGCCATTTGGTACTGTGTACACACTATTTTTAAGCACTGACCCCAACTTTGATCCTCTTCCAGTTGCCTTCCCCCCACACATAGCTCACTAACAGAGCACAACACATTTCTTTCTCTGGGAATTCCCGTATTTTTTATTCTTTAAGGAGTGAGATTTTCGCCATTCTTATCCAATTTGCAGAACTGAAAAATATTAGTGGCTGCTACTAAGACTGCAGCAGAAAACACATGGAAAAACAAAGGTAAAGGTCACTCAACTCGGCTTTTTCTGTCGCATATTAAGCCAAGGTTACTTAAATGAGGGACTCTGACCCAGACCTGGCCTGAGGTAGCTTTGTTCACAGCACCACAAGGTCCCATGCCCAGAGGTATGCAGACATCTGGGTTGGTCATCAGAGGTTGCTTTTGAAGTTCCTGACGAGTAGGTGCTTCATTTAACTCACTGTTTTAAATACCTACTTTAAAATGAGGTTGAGTGACCTCCATTTTTTTTTTTTTCCATTGGCATTAAGGAGAGTCTGGGTGATAACTGTACCCAGTAGATACAAAGGTTTGATAAACTAGCCTTGAAGTCATAAAACAGAGACCACAAGGGAGAGATCAGGGCACTTACCAGAAGGAAGTCAGTAACATGCCTGGAATTTTGTCCCACAGACTGCTTCTGCATTTCTCTTTAAATGAGTCATTAAAGAAAAAAAACAAAACCCAAAAAACAAAACACAACAAAAACAAAGTCCTAAGAAATTACTTGGACTTCAAGGATCAAACTTTTCTCTCCCCATTCCTACTTCATGGTTAATTATGTCCACTGAACTACATATCAGGATCTCTCCTGCCTCCTCCCTCTCCTTCTTGCCACAGAACTTCAGCATTCTTGGATGCCCAGGTCCACTTCCAGCAGGGCAGGGGGGAACACTGCCTACACAGAGAGATTGAAAGAGCTGGATTAGTTCAGAAGAGAAATCAGTAGATATTGCTACTACAGAAACTTCCTAATACAGGAAATAGCTAACAAAATGGACATTTGTTTGCTAGAATACAATATATACCCAATTAAAATGTCGCACATTTAAAACTTAAGGACTTCAGATTTTTAGGCACAAAAGAGTGTGAAACTCTGACATCCCTATTATGAAGGTCAATAAATAAATGAGTAGAGATAACATGAGTGTCTACAAGTACAATACATTTCTCCTTCAGGGAGGAAAACACATGTGTGTGCACATGTGCACCTATATGTGTGTGAACACAGGCAGTGGGGGAGTCAGGAAAGGAAACAGTTTTATTTTATGAGACTTCCCAGGAAAAAAATTCAAATGATGGTGTATTTTTCCTTAAATAAATTAAAAGTTGCAGAATAACAATGTAGAAACTCTCCTTTGTACCAGCACATATTTCTGATGCATTAGACTGCAATACATTTTATCATATGATGAATTTGTAAATGTTTTTAAGAGTAAAACAAAGAATATTATCTTAATCCATTTGAACTTTTTATTTCTAACACAGCTAAAAAAACATTAACTGCTTGATGCAAATGGTAGCTCCTGTCTTGTCTTTACGCATACAACAAATTATCTCATGTTTAAAGCTGTAAAGATTTGTTTGGGCTTCTCAAAGTCTTTCTGTTTGCCTTAATGTTATCCTTCCATACTATCTTCTAAGTACAGGAAGTTTTCTTGGAAATGTTTATTTACTTTTTTCAGTTGACCACAATTCCTTGAGATAATTGTTTTAACATTGCCTTTATGGCTGGGCTGATTCAAGTCTATGTAGCACACCAAAATCGTCTTGCGAGATCCTGTTGAATTTCCTGGTGAGTTTTCTCCCAAGACCCAAAACTCTTAAAGTGCTATTCTTTTCTGCCCTAAGGTAATTTTCTGGTGAGAAGAGCTAGTGGGCTTCTAAGCTCTCTACTCAAAGCATCTTCAAGGCATTTCCTTCCACTGTGTTCCTTGTTTAATGAATTTTTTCATGGCTACCCAAGTAATTTTCACCAAGGTTCGGCAGAAAGTTTTGCTAACGACTGCTCAACAACTACCAATGAGGAGACTGGCTTTTCCAGGCCATTCAGATGCTGCAAACTGCCTTAAGACCTCAGAAGCACTGCAGCCAGGAACAGCCAGCCCCTCAGGGACATAGAACGCGATGGATCACTAGGATTCCCTACAGGAACCAGGGAGACATCACATGGGTGAGACTTGGGTAGGTCTGAACATAATTCATGATCCAGTTATAAATCAGCTCACCACCTACATAAACCTCTCCCAAACCCAAACATTACAGTACATCACAACCATGTTTCTCTAGTTGGCACATCATATATGACTATCAAAGTACAGGATGTTGGCAAGTCATTTGTATTTTGGGGGACTCTTTACCAAATATTCCATAGATTAAACTTCTTTTTCACTATTACCTGGCATTTTGTGTCCACATCTATCCAGGACTGTGATCCATGATCCATACATCTAACGCAACACAGTCTATGTCCTAAAGAGCTTCCAAGCTAAGTAGATTAAACACGCAGCAGAAATAAAAAGCCACACAACCGTCACTCTTTGCAGCTGGTGAGCTGAGGGACAGACCTGCTGCAGGTTTCAGAGTCATCATTGGCAAAGCTGGGAAACAATCCAAGACCCATGTCCTAACCATAAAACCATGCTTGCTCTCCTGGCATAGAGAGAAACAGGAACATGCCAGAGATGCAAAGCAAAGGCCAAGTTGTACAATGGGCCCCTAAAGTTTTTTGTTCCCTGGAGAGAGATTAAAGTCCTGCAGTACATATAAACACCTGCCTAATGATGACAGAATTGAATTTATTGCTTCATGTAGCAAAAATGCCTCAGAAATAAGATACTAGACGTATTATTGAGATCATCCAAAACATACCATGTGTGGTAGTTATCACAGACTTCAGGTGATCAGCCTAAAACATCTGCAGCACATGTACTGTCTGGTGAACACCAAGGCACAGCTCATAGAAACTCTGCCTGGGACCCTCCAGAGATTGTAAAGTAGCTGAGACATGATAGACTCGAAAGAACACCTCGCTGCCCGAACCTCCACCATTACCCCAGCACAGCAGCTCCAGTGGAAGCACTGCCAAAACCCTAAGCTGAGCACCCACTCCTTCAGCTTATCACACTCTAAGGTTAGTGCAAACACATTTCTGAGGCTGGGATAGTAAGTTTGAGCAGAGACCTTAACACAGAACTGCTGCACCTTTTCCTTTGGGAATCAACTGTTTTCTATAGGCACTTAAGCCACAAAGTGTTTCTAAAAGAAGAAAACTGGGCTTAAGAAGTGTTAATCAAACCAAACATTTTAAACAGACCTTTATAATCCTTCTTGATGCAGCCACATGATCAAAACCCAAAGCTATGTCATAACCAGCAGCTGTTGGAACAAGTAGTATCATGCCCATAAAAAAAAGGGTTTCCAGCTCTACTGGGTTTAAAGTTGGGATGAATAAGGGTAATTTCCATTAAACTGGCTATACTAAATCTGACAGTGATGTTAAAGGTGGGGTACTGTAATTTATATATTGGCTGTAATATGGTTAAAAACCTGGTACAAATGGCAAAACAATCTACACTAGAGTCATCTGATATTGTTGGATTTCTTTTCTTTTATGAAAAAAAGGTTTCACGGCTTTTTATTGATGGAAGATGTAATCAAGATGGTCACTCTTGACTGAAGAGAGTTAATCATGCAGGCTGAGGAGGAACCATATTTGCAGATCGTAAATTAGGTGAAAAAGATCCATGTTTATTTATTTTCATTTCTTCTCCTCTGGACAAAAATCCCTATTTTATTATCTGGAGCAACTGGCAAATATTTTAAAATACAGTCCTTACAAATTACAAATTTAGTTTCACTCCTCAGATCTCAAGCCAACAACAGCCAAGAGAAAGAAAAAAACAAATAAATCCTTGCCCCCACTCACCCTTTCACCACCTTCACAATTCTGTTCCTCTCAGAAAAACTCAAGAGAAACAGTGAACTTTGCAGTGTGCCAGAGAAGCCGGTGCACATGGGCTATTTTAGATCAAAGGAAGAAATGCCTTCTGAAGTGCCAAGAGCTCCCTCACCATTATACCAAAAAAGTCCAGCTCACCTTTTCTGCTGGGTGAAATATCACGGACAGAGAAAAGCTGTTGTCTAATATGGGCAGGTCTGGGACATTAAAGACTCTATGCAACAGAAAAAGAAACAACTTTCAAGTCATTTCGGGAATAGCCCATCCCAGTACAAGAAGGCAATATACTTGCAATAGCCAGCTTGTGCCGAATTCAGCCCTGGACTGATTTCAGTTTCTGAGCTGGCTTGGTAAGTAGTTCCAAGTGAAGTGCATTACAGGAGTGTAATTCCCAAAATGACAAAGGCACAGAAGGTATGTCTGCTGCAAAACTGGAGCAACCATAGCGGGGAAAAAAACCCAAGAGCTTCCTGGTAAGATTACTACAAATATCTAGAAAACTAACTGGATTAGCTATGTTCACGGTTCAAATATCCTCAACTTAAATGACAGTAAAAAGGCTTATTGCTTCTTTCATTTCCGTTATCTACCACCCTGAGCCACCCTCAGCCTCTGCTAGCCTTCAGTTTTGAGCTGGCTGCTAATCAAGCATATTCCTGAAAAGGTTTAGCTCCTTGGCTTCCAAAGGACTGAAGTAGCCACCTCCTCTTTACCTACTCTCTCTGCCAGTGCTGATGATTCCTTTTGTACCTCTTTGTGATGGTGACCATGAAACCAGAGGTTATAGGCATCCACTTGGGCTCTATTAGCACTCTTGGAAGCCTGCCCGTCGTATCTTTTCCTATCAGAAATGCCCCACAGGGTGAGACAGATGTCCATTGCCCAGTTTTCTGTCTCTCAACAACTTCTGCAACAGCCACTGCTTAGGGAGAGCATGTGAAATAAGCCACTATCTGAGGTCCAATCTTCATGCTCCTCCTGCATCCTGCTATTAGATTTTGGATGTCAGAGGGAATATTGCAGTCTATGCCAAATAATATCTGGTTTGCACCCTTTATACACTAATTTGTTTAATCCTTTTTGAACCTCGATGTGTTCTGACCTCACACTTCCCTGCAACAGCAAGCTGTAGAAGTGTTTCATATGCTTTAAAAAAAGGCACTTTTAAAAAGGTGGTTTAAATGACATCTTATCAGTTTCAGTGGATGTTCCCCTCATCTACAGTTGTAGGATTTGGTAAACAAGTTTAGCACTCATCTTCTAGATTTTGTAAATCAGCTTTATCGCCACTCAGTCTTCTCTCTGAACTGAAGTGAGGCCATAAGGCTGCTAATATTTCACCCTAATAGTTTTAGATGTCCTTTTCCATACCTTTTTTCTTTCTTTAAAAAAACAAAACAAAACAAAACAAACTATGCTATTCTTGAGATATGGAAACCAGCTGTATGCAGTACTCAAGATGTGGAGGCAAGAAGATTTTCTACAGTGGCAAAATGTCACCTTTGGCCATGTTCATAGAATCATAGAATGGTTTGGGTTGGAAGGGCCCTTAAAGACCATCTAGTTCCAACCCCCCTGCCATGGGCAGGGACACCTTCCACTAGGCCAGGTTGCTCAAAGCCTCATCCAGCCTGGCCTGGAACACTTCCAGGGATGGGGCATCCACAGCTTCTCTGGGCAACCTGTTCCAGTGCCTCACCACCCTCTCCATGAAGAACTTCTTCCTGATATCCAATCTAAACCTCCCCATTTTCAATTTAAACCCATTACCCCTTGTCCTGTCACTACAGGCCCTTGTAAAAAGCCCCCCCCCAGCTTCCTTGTAGCCCCTTCAGGTACTGGAAGGCTGCAATCAGGTCTCCCCGGAGCCTTCTCTTCTCCAGGCTGAACAAGCCCAACTCTCTCAGCCTGTCCCCATAGCAGAGGTGCTCCAGCCCTCTGAGCATCTTCGTGGCCTCCTCTGGACTTGCTCCAAGTGGTCTATATCCTTCTGATGTTGAGGGATCCACAGCTGGACACAGTACTCCAGGTGGGATCTCTCGAGAGCAGAGTAGAGGGGCAGAATCCCCTCCCTCGACCTGCTGGCCACACTTCTCTGGATACAGCCCAGGATATGGTTGGCTTTCTGGGCTGCCAGCGCACACTGCCGGCTCATGTTCAGCTTTTCGTCTACCAGTACCCCCAAGTCCTTCTCCTCAGTACCCTGCCTGGTACAGTCAATTTGGGCTGCAGCTGAACACTGAGCCAGTGATGACAAAGAACTGCTAACTCAGCAGGGCTTGGCTTCATCTAAAGCACCACAGAGCTGTTTTGGAGATGTCCTGATTACCTCCAGACACGATCACACAACAACCCAAAATAATGCCATGCAGAGATACTTGCTTAAGCCTTGGAAGATATAGAACTACACGAAGGCAGTGCACAGACTCCTCCTAGATTTGGCAGTGCTTTGCCTGGCCAGCCTACCTACAATCATAGCGCATCAGGCAAGCCAACAGTCCCTCATGTGCATCTGAAATGTCTTCAGAACGATACCTCTCTTTTGAGGAGCCCTCTCCTCTCCCCCCAAGACATCCAGAGCTCTGTATCTGATGTAAGGAATATCTGAGGTCTACATACTCTAGACTGAATAATTATCAATAAAAACCATGAAGAATGTGTTAGTCACTGATTTAAAACTTTAAATTGGTCACTGAGAAAATTTACCAGTGCCCCAGTTGAAGGCCAAGGCATAGCTGTTATGTGACATGACTGAGAGGCTGAAAAGTATGGACTGCTTCCTCTTCACCCAGTGCTGCATGTCTTCTCCCTCTCTATGTACACCACTGATGCACCTCAAAAAATATTTATGAGTTCTCATTCAAATACTTCGGCTGATAAATTTAATATCACATTCCCTGGGGTAAGCAAAAAAAATAAAATATTGCATTGGCCTTCGCACATGTGGAGATTATATTACTTTGCAATGAAACCCAGCGAGCTGCACGTTACAGTTTTTACCACAATCTCCTTGGTAGGAATGTTTCAAATACGTTGCATGTGTGTGAATACGATATAAGCATACTGAAACGCTTTGAACGCTGTAATACATCAGACACTTGAGGCAGCAGGGGGAAAAAATAAAAAGCCCTCACCTATCTTGGCTCTTATCTTAAGTCTACATTGTCCTTTAAGTGCTTAATTTGATATTGGTGTTCTCTAGTCTCGGAGATGGTGCTACCTATAACGTGCAAAGCCAACTTCCGAACAAGTGACTCCTTAAAAGACGTCCCCGCGCACCTCCCTGAGTTTGTACCTCGCTCAGGAGAGGGCTCTGTGAGAGAAAGCGGGCAGGAGCACCCGCTCCGCACGGTACGACCACAAAAAAAACCACATTAAAGGACTCGCAGCTGTACAACAAAGTCCTCTGGTTTATGCAAACACGTTTCTACACGCCGTAAAAGTCTAAACATCTGACTTACTTGGACTTTACAAGGCTGCAATACTGGAAAATACGCGTAGAAATCGACAACATTAAAGGCATTAAAGAGTTTCAGTTGACATTCGTTTCCTACGTCGCCAGCTTGCCGGGATCACGGCCGCACCTGCTCCCACAGCCCCGGCCCCGGGCAGCCAGGCACGCCACACGCCGGGGCCCCGGGCTCTTCTCGGCCCTTCAGCTGTAGCACGGGCGCCA